>NC_056746.1:1290142203-1290274703 GCF_019279795.1 Protopterus annectens | reverse complement strand
TTCCCATTTCAGAAGAACATGCAGCTCATTATGATAAAAGAAGACTAGATCTTTCCAGTCACAGCCTGAGTCTCCAGAGAAACCAAGACCTTAAGCTCTGCATCATCTGGTCATCTACTGCCCCATGACATGAAGTACCCTCTGACTGCCCACTCCATCAAAGGGATGCACCTCAGTGAGTATTACAAATGATACTTACAGTACTTCAAACTCCTGCACTGTTCAGGGCTGGTCCTTTTTGGAACTAAGTGATTTATCCCTATATAAACCCCAACAAGGCTTATGCTATGCAATTACTCCTGTGATACGATAGTCCCAATCCATCCAAACACAGCACCAGGTAAGCACCGTGCCACATTTGTACCTCATGTCTGTCTCCTAACCTCAGAATTACAGAATCCAGAAAGACGTGCTCTTTTGTGATTTGCCTAAATAAAAGCTCTCATTATGTCCATAATCTCTGTTGTCACTGTTGATGACATATGCTACAGTAAGTAAAAATCTAGAAGTCTGAAACATGGAGTTCTGAGATAACAGTTCCAAATCCTAGAACTTCAATTGTCCAGCCTACTGAACTTTTGAAAAACAAAGGTAAACTGAAAAATTACAATCAGCCTCTTAAACAACAAGCAGAACTACAGAGTAAAAATACACTGAGCCTCTTAGGCTTTCTGTATAACTGCCTCTGCACCCCACACACATCCCAATACTCATAAACAATTATTATTCAAGCTCTGAGGTTACCATTGCCTTGGTACAATGGTAAGGAGATTTGCACACTTAACTTACCCAGCACAATCCATATTTCATAATACAACAAAAAAATACACAGATTTGTAGAGTGGTGGCCTGAAGAATCGTGTCTTTACAAAGCAAGCTTGAAGAAGTTTTGTTTAATCGCCCATGCATCAATATCTTGAATAAATCCTTTTAGTGATGCAGGCTTTAGAGGATATATTAGCAGCAGGATACCATGAGACTTGTGGAGAGGTACATTTGTAAGCCTGAACCTCACTTCAGCTGTTGTTAGGCTATCACATTCCTAGAGGCCTCTGTAGACAAATTGATTTTTGCTTTTTTTTAATGGCACTCTAAGGCAATCTCCAGCACTTTGATTAATTATGTCTTCAGATGAGACATTACCTGTGGCTAGGACAACATTAAGGTGTCACTATAATGCAGAGAAATGGCCATGGATGCTGCAGTCCTTAACATATCACATGTGTCAGTGCAAACAGATACCAGAGATGGAGCATCCCTTAAGGTGTAATTTGTCTAGTTCAAAGAGATGCCTGTGGGTGGGACAACTCACAAAGTATCAGTACAAAGAGATGTCTTTGGGTTAGATAATCCTGAATGCATCAGTACAAAGAGATGCCTGTGGGTGGGACAATCCCAAACATATCAAGACAAAGAGATGCCTGTGAGTAGGACAACCGTAAACATATCAGTACAAAGAGATGCCTGTGGGTGGGCGGATTCTCAAGGCATCACCTATTTCAGTGTAGGAAGATGCCTGCAGTTCAGGAACCACTAAACTGTGTTGCTCCCACTTTCTCCTTCCTTATGTTGACAGTCCCAGAGATTTTTTGTTTTGATTCTGGTGTTTGTTTACATCTTCATTCTAGATTTGTCAGTGTGCCCCAGCTTTGGCTGTGTGTGTGTGTGGGGGGGGGGGGGTTGGGGAGGGGTGCTTACAGGAAGTTTCAATGGTCTTAGTCAAATTCCATTCCAAATTGCAGTTGTACTCAGAAAGTACAGTTGTGTACACTTACCATAAATGTAGATGTTTGAGTGTATTCACTGTTGCAGTCATTACATTTGGGTAATCTGCTGGCAGGTTGCCCTCAGTCAGCCTGATTAACAAAGTCTTGGGTCCTGCATCAGTTGCTGTCCCTTCTTCCATAACGTCAGGTCGTCAGGGGAGTAAAACATGCAGCTGACGCCATTACATCAGCTTTTCTTGCTCCAGATGTCAGGTGACCCCAACTGGGGAGCAAATAAAATTAAAAACACAAAAAATATACCTCCAACCAAAAGCAAATACACCAAAAGGGCTTTTAAGCATAGTAAAAGAAAGTAGATGTATAGCCAGAGAAAAATAGGGGGCTGGAGGGAGGGTAACCTGGACTGCAACAGTGAATACACTCGAACATCTACATTTATGGTAAGTGTACTCTGTTCTTCGTGTTTCACTGTTGCAGTCATTACATTTGGGTAGATTCCCAAAGCTATGGTTGGGTGGAGGGAATTATACATCATTAGGACCAGCTATAAGACCCTGCAGTACAGCAGTGGCAAAGCCAGCTCTGGATTTAGAGAAAAGTAGTAAATGGTAATGTTTGGTGAAAGTATGAACTGAGCTCCAGGTAGCAGCTTCTAGAATGTCCCTGGTAGGAACACCTCTGAGAAAGGCTGTTGAAGTAGATGCAGCCCTGGTGGAATGGGATCTGATCCCCTGGGGGATAATTTTTCCATGGTGCTTATAGCAGAAATGAATACAATGGCTTATCCATTTGGAAATGGTTTGCTTTGAAATAGCCTTTCCCTCTGCCCCTGCAGCAAGTGATACCAGCAGTTGTTCAGATTTTCTTTGAGATTTAGTACTGTTTATGTAAAATCTAAGTTGTCTGTGTACATCCAATGAATGCAGAATCCGCTGCCCCTTGTTCTGTGGATTGGTAAAGAAAGTTGGAAAATGAATGGTCTGATTAAGATCCACAGTGGATACCACCTTAGGCATGAAGGATGGGTTGGTCCTGAGAGATACCCTGTCCACATGAAAAATGATAAAAGGCTCCACTGCCATAAGAGCCTGTAATTCAGAAATCATTCCAGCTGAAGTGACTGCTAAAAGGAAAGCTGTTTCCAGGAGAGAAATTTTAAGTCTGCAGTAGCAGCTGGCTTGAAAGGAGGGAGATTGAGTTTCTCCAATACAAAATTAAGGTCCCAGGCAGGGATTGCAGCTCTTCTGGGTGGTCTTAAGTTTTTGGCCCCTCTGAGATACTGCTTTAGCAGAGGATGAGAGAAGAGGGGAGGTTCTGTGTTGTAATGAGCTAAAATGGCTGAGGCATGGATTTTTATGGAAAAAAAGGACAGGCCCTTGTGAAGCATCTCAGTTAAGTATTGCAAAATCTGAGGAATGTTGGGCACTGCTGTGCTCATCCCTTGAGATTGATTCCAGGCACAGAATCTTTTCCATTTGTCAGCATAATATTTTCTAGTACTAGGTCTTCTCGCCTCCAAAATGACATCCATCACAGGTTTGCTGAGGGATGCTAAGGGTGAATTTAGGTGATTAGCCATGCTGCAAGATTCAAAGTTTGGAGCTGAGTGTGCAGAGTTTGGTTGTTCTGCTGAGACAGTAAGGAAGTTGTCTGAGGCAGGTGCCACGGTGGAACGTGTGACACACTGCGCAGGAGTGGGTAACAGTGTTGGCGAGACCAGTCTGGAGCAATCAAAATCATTTTTGGTTTGTCCTGTTTGATTTTTAGTAGAACTTTGGAGAGCATAGGCAGAGGGGGAAAGGCATAGACTTGATAGGTTTTTCCAGCTGAAGGACAGAGCATCCACTTTCCAGGCTTTTTTGTAATGAGTTCTTGTGCAAAATCTGTCCAACTGATAGTTCTGGGGTGAGGCAAAAAGATCTATGTTTGGGCTCCCCCATTTGCATATCAACATGTTGAAAATCCATGGTTCCAGTTTCCATTCATGTGGATCCATGAGATTTCTGCTTAGTTTGTCTGCCAGAGTATTCAGCTTTCCTGGCAGGAATTGAGCTTGTAGTTGTACTTGATAGCTCAAGGCCGTGTTCCACAATGCCATGGCTAGTCTGCAGAGGGGGTAGGAGTGTGTACCCCCCTGCTTGTTTATGTACCACATAACCGTGGTGTTGTCTGTCTTTATCAGTAATTGTCCTGGATGAGGGCAGTCCTTGAAGGCTGTCAGTGCATTCTGTACAGCTAGCATTTCTTTTTGATTTATGTGCAGGTGCATTTGATTTGGGCTCCATTTTCCGTGAATGCACTTCCCTGCCAGATGAGCACCCCATGCATAGTCTGATGAGTCTGTCTGTAATTAGGGTTTGGGCGGCAGGGGGTGGTGTGAATGGCTGTCCCTTGTTCTGGTGGCAGGCCTCTGCCCACCACAGGAACTCTAGGCGCAGACAAGGTGATAGGAATCATTGTTTCCAGGCTGTGACAATGCTGACTCCATAGACTTTTTAAATACCACTGAAGTTTCCTCATATGCAGTCTTGCATATGGAATTAGAAGAATGCAGGAGGCCATGAACCCCAAGGCTTGCAGTATTTGCCTTGCAGAAAGCAGGGTTTTTTTTGGCCACCGGTTTGAAGTAAGTCACCAAATGAATTTGCTTCTCTGGTGTAAGGAAAGCCATCTGGGCAGTTGTATTCAAGCTTGCATCCAGAAATGTGATTTCTTTTCGTTTATAGTGTACCCTAGACAAGTTAGAACCCTTTTTACAAATGCCAGATGTTTTAGAAGAATGTCCTTGTTTTCTACCTGAATTAGACAATCGTCCAGGTATGGATATATTTGAATATTTCTTTGCCTGCAAAATGCAATTACTGGAGCCAGGCACTTTGTAAAGACCCTGGGCGCAGTAGATAAGCCACAGGGCAGTGCAGAGAACTGGTAATGCAAGTAGCCTGCTTTGAAGTGGAGGAATCTTCTGCAAGATTCAGTGACTGAGCCTCTATCAGAAGGTGAGAGACTACAGAAATCCATGCCGCACAATCATGCGGGTTAGAGGTAGAATGTTACAGCGTATGTGGGTTACTCCGTGAGAAAGCTGCCATGTCTAGGGACACTCCATGCTTACTGGTTTATGATGCTTTGGCAGCCACTTCTCTAGCATGTGTATCCAGCCTTCCAAACAGGAAGGCCATGTTGCAACAAATACGCCGTGTCAGGTGTAAGAATGCATCTGTAGGACACACCGAACCTAACCTTAGAGACACTGGATTTTAGCCACTTCCCCATAAAATCAGGTGAATTTATAGTGAAACGGGCTGCTGATACAGGCTCTGACACACATGTAGTGGTGTTTAGTATAGTGAATAACCTGCATGACTTGAGTGTGGCTACAATATGGTTGATGGATGGGATGTACTTCTGCAAGGGTGCCGTATGCCAGTAACTATATAGCATACATGGGATAGTTAAGTGCTGTGGATACAGTAAATATGTTCCACTCATATATGGGCTGATGTCAAAAAAGTCACATTGTGCCTATAACATGCTATGGCATTGTGTGCTATATCTGTTTGCGTCCCAGAATTTCACACTTTCACTCCAGTATGTGCTTTGTGACTATGAGGTAGTCGCTATCAAGAGTATTCGGCTAAACTTCACTGATGTAACTGCCAAGGGATGTTTATTTCACTTTGGCCAGAATGTCTGGCGTGAAGTGCAGCAGTTTGGTTTGGGGTCTTTGTATTACCACAGCCATGAGTTTCAGTTGGCTGTTAAATCATTGGTTGGTCTGGCATTCCTTGAGGAGTTGGAGGTACTAGCAACATTCAATGCATTGAAAGAGTCATTCCCTGAAGAGGATAGGGAAGTGATTAAGTATTTCATGGACTGGTATGTCCTTGGCCATGTGAGAAAATTTACTACAAGATCAACGGCCATTACTAGATTTCCACCCCTATTCCCTATTAGATTTTGGAACGTCTCAGAGCTAAACAGACTATTTCTGCCATGCACACAGAACTCTGTGGAGGTGTGGCATTGGTGATTGAAATGTCTACTAGGGGATAGGTCGACAGATCTTTCTCTACTCATGATCTTTACCAGAGAACAGACTGGAGTAGATGGCCTATGTGAGTGTCTAGCAGCCGGATGTCCATCCTCTCCCAAATGTAGGCGGGTTTTGGATAGACAACAGAAGCTGCAACAACTACTGGATAACAAAGATGAGTATTCCAGTCTGGATTTCTTTAGATGTATAGCACGGCTGCTTAAGATGTGAAGCAATATGCCTGCAATATGACTAGTACAGTGCTGTTGTACCATTATACGTTAGTCTTTCGTGTCATAATTGGGGTTTGTTTATATATTGTGGAGGGACTTACTAGCAACTGTTACATTTCCGGTGTGGAGAACAAGTGTTTTCCATTACTATGATGGTGTGCAGATATTGCAATGGACTCTGCCTCATAGACATTGGTGTTTTGTGTACTATTCCAAAGTTGGGTGAAGTTCTGCACATAGCATTCAGTTGTGGTGTTGGTTTGTCTGTTTTTCAGCATGTTACAGCTGTTGTAGCTCTTTTTTTGAGATTTTGGGCAAACGGTATTCTGGGCATCATTAATGTGTACATTCGTGCATATGGGCTGTCAGTCTTGTGGGCACGATTTTCTGGGCATAGGGATTGTGAGTTTTCAGTCAAATGTAATGAACCCAAAGAGGGACATCATGCAGCTCTCGGAATATATGTCTCAGGCTGGTATGAGCCTAGCATTGAGCAGCATTTTACCTTCTCCAAGGATGATGCCACAATATAAACAAAAAAATGATTGACTTTAATAACTGGCTTAGTTTCTGGTGCCATTCTAAGGGGGTGCAATATTTGGCAGCATGGAAGAAGATGGTCAACAGACCATGCTGCTTTGCCAGGGATGGTCTGCACCTCTCCCCTCTATGCTTTTAGCTAAAACATTGTCTTCCCCATTGTGCCTTTTTAAGGCAATGCCAAACTGAAAGTACTTCAGACATAGCAAATCAAAACCAAGAAAATCTAAAGGTATTACTGCTCAATGCTAGGAGCCTAAACAAAAACTCCACTCCCTGGAAGCCCTCTTTACCCTAGAGAATGTTGATGTCTGTGCGGTCTCTGAGACATGGTTTAAAGCTGCGGACAGCACACCAACAGTGCAAGTTTATAATGCCTTCCACACATTTAGACCAGCTACTTCACAGGCAGGGACTAAAGGTGGAGGTGTCTCTATTTACATTAAAAATAAATATACTTTAAGACTGGTCAAACAGGACAATGCACTTGAGCTGCTCCATGTTCAAATCACCATAGGTAAAATCCAATACCACTTCGTGGCAAGCTAGAGGTCCCCCTCTATGAACCAGGAAACCCATACCATGTATTTAAACTTATTACAAACACTAACCATCCAACCCAATACCATATTCATGGGTGACTTTAATTACCACACTATTAACTGGGAATCCTATACAACATCAAAAGTACATGCACAGAGATTCATGGATTTTGTAAACACAAACTCCCTGGACCAGATAGTCAATACACCAACCAGGGGTGCAACCATACTGGATCTGGTCCTCACTAATATGGGAGAGTGCTGCACACCCCCTACTGTAATGCCTTCCCTGGTAAGGTCAGACCACAAAAGGGTCTCCTTTGAAGTAAAAATAAAACCTGTACCCCCAGCTAAACCGAGAATATTCAGGAACTATTCTAAGGCTAATCTCCTGCTATTAAGTGAGAACCTAGCAAAATTTCAAGCCCCTATAAACCTGAAAACACTTATGCGTATGCAGAACTGTTCACAGAAACCCTGTACAAGCATGTTGATGGCTGCATAGAGGCAGCTGTACCCACTCGGAAGAAGTACAGAACTAACTCAAAAAACATGCCACGCTGGTGGAATCCATATTTAGTCAGTTGTATAACAGGAGGAAGAAAATCATGGCAAAAATTAGGAGGTGCAGCACCCAGCAGGATAAAAGCACTTTCATCAAACTAAACAAACAGTTCAGAGGACAAATGGTCTGTCAAAGCCAAATTTGAGGTAAGTCTGGTCTCCCAGGCCAAGGACAGCCACAAAGCATTCTTTAACTATGTCCACAACCTCAAAAGCAATACACAATTGTGTGCAGAGCTCATTGTAAATGGAGCTACCTATACTGAGCCAGAAGATATAGCTTAGCTCCTGGCTGATAACTTCAGCTCCAACTTTACTCCTCTCTCCCCCTCAAACTTCCCTCAGGAAATATCATCAAATATAACTTCCCCTACTGTCACTAGGGAACAGGTCCTTAATGCTCTCTCTTTAAGACCAAGAACACTGCATCAATGGGCCCAGACAATATCCCAGGATGCCCTCTAAGTAGCATGAAACATGACCTATCAGGGCCTCTGGAATTATTATTTAACTGTAGCCTCCAAACAGGCTTCATGCCTCATGAATGGAGAAAGGCAACGGTCATCCCTCTGCACAAAGGCGGGCCATCTACAGACCCTGGAAACTACAGACCCATAAGTCTCACTAGTCCTATATGTAAAGCCATGGAAAAAATTATCATGGAGATGATCAATAGAGATATAGTAAACCTCCAGACACTGGACCGAGCCCAGTTTGGTTTTGTCAAGGGCAGATCATGCCTATTCAACGTGGTGGACTTCTTGAGAAGGTCACCAAAGCAATGGATGAGGGCAAAATTGTTCACACTGTCAACCTTGACCTGGCCAAGGCATTTGACACAATATCCCACTTGGGCATTGTTGACAAACTCAAGAGATTAGGTACAAACCTGGTGGATAGCCAACTGGCTCACAGACTGGCTCACAGACAGGATGCAGGAAGTTAGAATTGGGGAGTCCACCTCTACAAAGAGGCCAGTCACAAGTGGAGTCCCTCAGGGATCAGTCCTTGGACGGCTTATTTTTGGCATTTACTTCTCAGAAGTCAAGGCCAATGTCAGTGGCCTCTAGCTGACTAAATCTAAAGATGTTTGCAGGAGATGTCATTAAATCTTATACTGACACAAATGTTCTCCAGGAGGGGCTGACACAGACAAACAGCTGGTGTCAAAGGCATGGACTAAAACTAAATGCCAAGAAATGCATAATAGTGTCCTTTGGTTCATAGGTTCATAGGTAGATACTAGGCAATCTGCCCTAGGGCATTTATAAGCCTAGTCAGAGTGTATTTGGCTTCTGCCTCCCTATTAGATTAGCCTACTGTGCCTCTGTAAAGTAGGTCACAGAAGGTACCCTTTTAAGATTAGTTTACTGTGCCTCTGTCTAGCAGGGACACAGGAGAGATCCCAGGGGTGAATTTGGGATTTCCCATCCACGTGTCCAACTTTCGCTTGAAGAGGGTCAGCGAGGGGATATGTCTAACTTGAATTGGGATTCTATTCCAGAGTGAGGAGAGCCTCTGGGAAATGAATTTGTCCCTCCAGCATGTCCTATTTATTTTTGTGCTGAGGTTTAGGTCCCTGGAGCGTGTAGTTCTAAGCTCTAAGGGACTTAGATTTTTTGAGGTGGAGCATGTCCATTAATTCTGGGTTTGACATGGCTTTGTACGTCAGGCATAGATCGCCTCTGAGTAGGCGGTAAGCAACTGAGTATAGCTGGAGTTTCTTTAGTCGAGCTGCATAGGAAATCTGTTTGTAGCCCATGATCCTCTTGGTGAGGTACTTTTGGGGTCTCTCCAGTTGCTGCAGGTGTCGGGTAAGGTACATCCCAAAAGGGGCATTGTATTCAATTATGGGCCTGATGAGTGATGAGTAGAGGGGCACAATGAGCTCTCTTGATCTAGATGCGAACTCTTTTGTGATAAGGTGGGCTATATAGAAGGTCTTTCTAACCACTTTGGCAACGTGATTATCAAAGGAGAGATTACTATCTATGTTGGTCCCCAAATCTCTAATTACTTCTTCCGTACTTAATGGATTACCACCTATGTGGTAATTTGTGGGCACCTTGTTTTTCCCAAAGGGGATGACTATGCACTTTTTAGCATTTAGCTTGAGGTCGTGGCTCTGGCACCAAACATCCGTCTCTATGAGACCCTTTTGGAGGATGCTTGTGTCAGCTGGAGATTCAATTATGGCCCCCAGTTTGCAGTCATCTGCAAACTTTGTCAGCCATAATCCCCCTGTGTTAGCCTGAACCTCAGAGAAGTATATACTGAACAAGAGAGGTCCCAGAACTGAGCCCTGTGGGATGCCACTTGTAACTGGTTTGGATTTGGACATGGCACCTGCGATTCTGACCATGTGGGTTCTATCTCTGAGCCAGTTTGCAACCCATCTTGTGATATAGGGGTTGATATTTAAGCTGGTAAACTTATTTATGATGCCCGAGTGGGGTATTGTGTCGAAGGCTTTTGCGAGGTCCAGGTAGGCTGTGTGGATTACCTTGCCCTCATCTATGGCTTTGGTAACTGTTTCAAAGAAATCAACTAGGTTTAAGAGGCAAGATCTGCCCTTAACAAAGCCGAATTGGGTAGGGTCCAGTGTCTGCAGGCTCCCAATGTCTTTGTTTATGAGTTCCATGATAATACACTCCATAGCTTTACAGACCAGACTAGTCAGGCTTATGGGGCGATAGTTTCCGGGGTCCGTTGTGGCATCACCTTAATGGAGTGGGACCACTGTAGCTGTACGCCATTCTTTGGGTACATATCCTGTAGTAAGGCTAAGTTTGAACAGTGACTTAATGTGAGGGTTCAGTTCTTCTTGGAGCTCATGTAAGACACAGCCTGGGACACCATCCAGTCCCATAGATGCTGTGTTTTTTGCTCTGGAGAGGGCATCTTTCACCTGTGCATCTGTGATGTCAGGGAGGTTAAATTCAGTTGGGATAGGCGTTTACTCCTTTGGGGGGGGGGGGGAGTTTGAGCTGAATCTGTCTGCCAGGATGTTGGCTATGTCTGTAGGTTCAGTATATTTTGTACCGTTATGCAACAATTCAGAGCATATCTGGGAGTTTCCGCTCATGCTTCTGACATAACTAAAGAAGGCCTTGTGATTATCTTTAGTGTCTAGGGAAATTTTTCTTTCGAAACTGGCCTTTGATGATTTTATGAGGGATCGAAGTTTCTTGCTAATACTGATCAGAGATGCCTTCCCTTTTTGGGATTTTGCTCTGTCATGTAGTAGCTTCCTCCTTCTGTTGTATAGCTTATTTATGGCTGGGGTCCACCAGACCGGTCTCCTGTTTTGGAGGAGTGAGTCTTGGTTTTATTTGGGATAGCACAATCCATGCATTCCTGCAGGTGCTCATAGAATGCATTTGTAAAGGATTCTGTGGATTGGGCTGTATTATCCTCTGGCCCAGGGGCTTTGAAGGATTCCACCTCAGTCTTGAGAAGTGCAAAGTTGGCTTTTGAGAAATTCTTTACAGTGATTTCCTTGGCTGGGGGTGGGGATGGGATATGGATGTCCAGGTAAATTTGTTTATGGTCTGATCTTACCAATGAGGGGTTTACCTCTGGTGTGGAACATAGAGTCCCCATGTTGGTGATGACCAGGTCCAATATGTTGTTCCCTCTTGTGGGAGTGGTGACCAGTTGTTCCATTGCGTTAGAGTTTATAAATTCAAGGAACCGTTGGCGAGGGTGTTTGGGCTTGAGTAGTTTTCCCAGTCAATGTTTGGGTAGTTGAAGTCACCCAATAACATAGTGTTTGGAGAGACCTTCATATTCTCCAGTGTTCTCAGGAATGCCAAGTGGGGTTCCTGTAATAGGGAGTGTGTTCTGTAGCAAGCTACAAACTGAAAGGCAGTTTTGCCTGCTGTTAGTTGCACATGGATGGTTTCCGATGTTTCGTGCAGTGCCACTAACCTGGAGGTGTAGGTATCTTTGATGAATATAGATACTCCCCCTCCTTTTGTGCTTCGGTCCGAGTTTTGGGGCCAAAACGCATGGTATGAGTTATAACCTGGTAGTGCTGGGGTGCTCTCAGGAGCCTTGAACCAGGTTTCTGTTACTGCACAGACATCGATTTTCTCCATACTGAGGAGAGTCTCGAGTGCGTGCATCTTGAGATTTAGACTTCTGGCATTGAGTAGCATTACCTTTAGTTTTTTTATCTTTGGGTTGTCTATGGAGGTGGGTTTGTCCTTTGAGCCTTGCCTAAAAAGGCACTATGGGGGTGGCAAGAGCCTTGGCCAGTATACAAAAGCCTAAGGGTGACAGGTGCAAGCATCTCAGGCTGACAGACACTGGATCCCCTTTGAATGACACCAATACTTTAGCCAATTGTTGAAACTGATCATTTTGTCTTTATACTGTGGCATCATTCTTGGTGAGGGCAAGATGCTACTCAAGGTCAGGGACATACCAGCCTGGGCTACATGGTCAGAGAGCTCCTCTATGTCTCTTTTCATGTAGTCCAGGGAGGTACGTCTCAGGTCATTCACACCAGCATGGACAATGATGGAGTCATACTTGTACTTGCTTTGGAGTGACCCGAGTGCTTGCGTTATGTGTCAGATCCTGGCACCCGACAGGCAGCTTACAGTAACCTTCTCCTTGTTCAGTCTGGTGAGTGGGACGTCAGTGTGCCGGACAATAGAGTCCCCTATAACAAGTGTATTTGGTGTGTTGTTTGGCCTTATGGGCTGTGACTGTGAGGCACACTGATTTTGTGAGATATGTGATTTGTGGGTATTGAGGGGTGGCTGTTGCTTGGATATCTGCTTAGGAGGTCTTTGCTGTTTAGGCAGATTTTTATTTAGAGCCTCTGAGTATGTTTTTGTGTGTTTATGTGTTGGGTATGCAGATGCAATAGGTCTGTGTGAGACTGGATTTGTGGTGTGGGTGGTTACCTTTTCCTCCTGACTGACTGTGCCAGTCTTGGGTTGAGAGAGCTCTGCCTCCAGTTTGGCTGTGTAACTGCATCTCTCACATGTATTAGAGTTGGGAAGTCTTCCATCCCTGGTAACTATCATATTGACAACACACCCCTTAGAGTTGACCCAGTAGTCAGGGACTTAGGAACACATCCCTGGTAACTATCATATTGACAACACACTCCTTAGAGTTGACCCAGTAGTCAGGGACTTAGGAACACACATAGATAATAATCTAGCCTTTGATCATCATATGTCTACAGTGGGGAGGAAATAATTTTATGTTGCACAACTTATAAACAAAGATATGGCATCTAAGTCCAAGGAAGTCATTGTCCCACTGTATTCGGCAATCATGAGACCTATCATTGAGTACAATGTCCCCTTTATGTATGTACCTAACTAGGCATATCCAACAACTGGAATGTCCACAGAGGTTCTCACTAAAAGAATACAGGGCATAAGTAATATTTCCTATGCTGACCGCCTCAAGGCCCTATCCCTATATTCTGTCTCCTACAGGTTTTTGAGGGGAGATCTATGCCTGGCATACAGGGCATTGTCAGACCCCACTCTGATGGACCTCCTGCATATCCACAAAACAAACAGTACCAGAATTGCCCATTCTAAAGACTTAAATCTTGCCTGTGATATAAATAGGATCTGCTGGAGAGATAGGTATGTATCCCAGAGACTACCTTTCTATGGAACAGGCTCCCCATCCATGTGAAGCTGAGTTCCTCCGTAACCCAATTCAAGTGCAACCTGGAAAATTGGATGGGAAACCAGAAATTCATCCCTGGTTTGGCACCTATGTCTCTAATACAAACAGGTAACTTGTAAATGGTTCTTCTCCCAGGCCCATGCTTACACTTATCAAGGGTGTCAGAACTTGTCAGAGATTCGGGATGCATGGCTAGGCTTAAAAAGGTCCTTGTGGTAGTTAGCCTAGTAAACACGTATGAACCTATCCAAACCAACCTACTTTCACCCACAGAACCCCATGGAAGCTCACTTCTCACTCTAACTTGCCCCTACCTCCACCATAACAAAATATTTCCTAAACATACCTCTTAACTGTACAGATTTTCTCAGAATGTCCAGATTTTTGCCTAATATTTTTGGTCCGTTTTCACAGAATTTTGGTTTTCTGGCAAATTAGTGGCAAATCATTAAAGATTTAAGTTAGAAAATAATGACAGACATTTGACTTTCAGACTTCATACCCTTCAGCAAATCCACGCTAATGCACATCTTGTTATTCTATCAATTTTCTAAGTTTGTAAGAGCATTATTTAAAAATTGTCTCACTTTTTGGGTCATTGTCCCACTTTTATTTATGGCTTTGTCCAGATTTTTTGCTTTAAGAGGTTGAGAAGTATGCTCCTAAATCTGAAAACTACAAGCTCTGTTTCAAACAACCTCCTGAATTTCTAAAGATTATAGCAGAGTCTATGTCATATCTAATATCTTCACTAATAAACAGATCCATTCTAGAATCTCATGTCCCGCTATTTGGAAGAAGGCATACATAATTCTTCTTCAGAAAGGACCTCTGCTGAGTACTCCAACATCAGAACAATCGCCATTCTGTCAGCATTGTCCAAAATATTAGAAAGTGTATCCATTCCCAATTACTGCAATGCCTAACAATAAACCATCTTCTCTCCTCCATACAACATGGGTTCTGTTCCAACCATAGCACCACTGCTGCCTGACTTCACTTTGTTGATACATTAATAAAAACAGAAATAGAGGAAGCCTGGCAGACCTGTCCAAACCATTTGAAACTATCTCTCAGCACAAACTATTACTAAAACTTCCTTACTTGAATCCCTTTTACTCCATCCTCATCTGGTTTAACAGCGACCTAACATATAGATTCCAAGAAGTCAAAAGGCAGAAAGAATATTCCTCGTTTCTACCCATCACTCTAGGACTGCCACAAGGTTCTATACTCGGACCACTCCTGTTTAACAGATTTATAAATGATTTACACTCTGCTTCCAAGCATGCCACTCTTATTCAATATGCAGATGGCTGTACACTCTTCTGCATAGCCTCTAACCTACAAAAACTTCAAGAAATTACACCTCCATAGAATCTTGGCTAGACGACTCCTATTTGACCCCCCAAAAATGAAATTACTGCATTTTACTCCTAAAACATTCTTCCAAAGCAAAACTCTTTTGTCAAAATCACTTCATTAAATAACACCCTGATGCCATGGAACAGATCCTTAGCACCAGACTCTTAGGAGTCACCAATGATGACAACATGAAATTTGACCTACACTTCCAAAGTGTTATTAAAAAAACACCAAGAGCTAGGCCTCTTATACAGAACAAAACTATAACACACAGAACTAAAGAAACCATAGCTAAAGCCTACCTCCTACTTACTGTACTGTATGCCTCCCCACTCTTTACTAACCTACAAACTTCCACACAAACAAACATGAAACAAAACTACAATAAAATAGTTTGCTTTGCTGCAAATTGCCCCTTTAGAACTCACCACTGTTCTGCCTTTAAGCAACTACATTGGACTGAACTTCTACATCACCTCCACTATAGCCAACTACTACTAACATATACTCAAGTATACTACCCTGATAATTATCCAGCATTAAAAGGCATGCTTCAACACTACCACCCTACCATGGACTGAACTCCTACATCACCTCCACTACAGTCACCTACAATAGCTCATACACTAATATACTACCCTGATAAGTATCCAGCACTAGAAGGCATGCTTCAACACTACCACCCTACCATGGGCTGAACTCCTACATCACCATCCACTACAGTCACCTACAATAGCTCATACACTAATATACTACCCTGATAAGTATCCAGCACTAGAAGGCATGCTTCAACACTACCACCCTACCAAAGCTCTGCTCTAAATAAAAACTCCTCCTCTCTGTCACTAAAACCCAAAATGCATAAAGAGCCACTTACATTCAAACTCTGTAGCTACTCTCTGGAGTCCCCACCCACAAGCTGTCAGGCTTCTTGAAAACCAGCAGGTATTGAAAACAAATGTAATAGAAGAATGTTCAACATCCTGGCTCTGTAGCTGTACATCTTCACCTTCTTCCTCCTCTTCCATTACACCTCTGCTCCCCTCACCTGTGTTGCCAACTAGCACTCTGCCTTCACCTAACATTCTAGCTATGCCTCTCTTAACTCTTTTTACTACTCACTTCACCGATATCTCAAGATTAAATCAATCTTTTGCTAGCCACGCTTTGTAAATAAATCAGTATTCTGTATTGTGACATCAACCCTACTGCATAGTTATTTATCCGACTATATCTGTATGGAGTATAATTAGCATAAAATACTGTATGTAGAATTAATACCTTAACTATTCATAGGTTCATAGGTGTGTACTAGGCTAATGGCCCTGGAACCTTTACAAGCCTAGCCCATAGGATTACCCTGACATCGTGCCACCTGACCTTAGTTCCAAGTGCCTCTGTCAAGTAGAGCCACTGGAGTGATCCCCAGGGTGAATTTTCTATTTCCCATCCACTCATCAAGATTCTTCTTGAAGAGGGCCAGTGAGATGCTCTGCTTGACATGTATGGGAAGTCTACTCCATAGCATGGGCAGTCTCTGGGTTATGAACTTGTCCCTCCAGCATGTTCTGTTGATTGTGGTAATGAGGTTGAGGTCTCTGCAGCGTGTGGTGCAGAGGGATTGCGATTTCTTTAATTGCAGCATTTCTAATAGAGCTGGGTCAGACATGGCTTTGTAAGTCAAGCAGAGATCGCCTCTAAGTAGGTGATATGAGACAGAGAATAGTTGGAGTTTTTTCAGACTGTCCATATAGAACAAGTGTTTAAGGCCTAGGATCCTCTTTGTGAGGTACTTTTGTGGCCTCTCCAGTTGTTGCAGGTGTCTATTGAGGTACATGCCAAATGGGGCATTGTACTCAATAACTGGCCTAATGAGGGAAGAGTAGAGGAAGACAATGACCTCTTTCTTCCTGGATGCAAAACCCTTAGTAATGAGATGTGGCACATAGAAGGACTTTCTGACCACAGTGGCTATGTGGTGGTCAAAAGAGAGATCACTGTCAACTTGTGTTCCTAGATCTCTTATAAAGGCTTCTGTGTTCAGTGATTTACCATCGATGTGGTAATTCAAGGGAACTGGGTTTTTCCTAAAGGGGATAACAACACATTTTTGGCACTGAACTTAAGGTCATGTTTCTGACACTGGTTTTTGCTCTCATTGAGGCATTTCTGAAGGATATCAACATCACTTTTGGAGTTAATAATAGCTCCCAACTTGCAATCATCTGCGAACTTTGTCAGCCAGAGTCCCTTCGTGTTGGCCTGGACTTCAGAGAAGACATGCCTGGAGGGGTGGGCATTAATAATAAGTACTGGAGCTGTTTCCTTGTAGAATGTTTAGTGCTGGTAACACTTTTATGTGCTACAATAATTGCTACAAGAAGTCTGGTAGAGTACTACACTAATAAGCTAGTAAAAGTGCAGGAGAGGAGAGAACTAGCAAATCTAAGGGAAAAATTGAAGAGCAGACTTTGGCACTGCTCAGAAGCTTACAAACAGTCCTGGATACAGCAAATCTGTATCTGGACTAGACTAGTTACAGGAAAGGTGAGAAACAAGCGCAGATGTGGGCTTTTAAACCTGAAAGTTGAAAGAGATGGAGAAAACTGCCCAAACGACCAATAAACTACAATTTCTGGGCCAGAAACCACTCCTCTTGTGGTAGATAGGCTACCTAGTGCTTACCACTCCCACTGATAAGCTAGAAGGCTTCCCTCCAACACAGAAAGGCTTGGGAGGCTCAGAAGCTTACAAACAGTCTACCACAGAAAGGTAGCCACTCACACTGACTGGCATTTAGTACCAATGTTACATTATGACAAGCCCCTGTACCACAGAAAGGTAGCCACTCACAGCGACTGGTGTTTAGTACCAATGTTACATTATGACAAGCCCCTGTACCACAGAAAGGTAGCCGCTCACAGGTGCACCCGCACACATTGAGTGGCGTTTAGTGACAATGTTGTTATATTATGACAAGCCTCTGCACTGCATCAAGGTCGCCAGTCCCACAGAGATACACAAAGATACCCAGACTGACTCACACAACACAGGGCATAGACACACAAGACAAAGACAGCACTACAGCAAGACTGAAGAGAAACACCCACACTGACTCCTTCACACAGGACAGAGACACAAGACAGACATCTATGCAGACTCATGCACACAGGTCATAGACACCCACACATGATGAAGATAGTACTACAGCAAGACTGAACATTAAGAATTTAAAATACTTGGCTCATGAACTAATAATGATGCTAGAATAAGATTTTGCAGTAGCTTCCATTGTGTGACCGCACATTTTTGATGAAAAGACCAAAACTAGCAAACATCAGAACACTGTGCAACATTCTCACAGCCCCTACCAACCTCCTAACCTCTCGGCATAATTCCAAAGCCGAAAATAACCACAGAACAAAGGTGTAACATCAAGGATAGTTACAAACATTGCTATAATAAAGTTAGAAAGATATTAGAATAACAGGGCTTGCATTAGCATTCATTAAAATAATCAGTACTTTCTGCAGAACTGTCATAGCCCTTCCCACCCAAGTCTCAGTACAATTCTAGAGGAGGTAAAAACAAAAATAAAAAACAAAAAAAGATAAGAACATAACATCAGGGATTTAAAACACTGTCCTTATGAACTAATAAAGATGGCAGAATAACAAATTATTCCAGTAGCATGCATTGCATGAATCCACATTTTTGATGAATTTCAGACCAAAAATACAAGTCAAACATCTAAACATTGTGCAACATTCTCACAGTCCTCTCAGCTTAACAATTCCAAACAAAGTAAAAAAAATGCAGAACAAAGACATATCATCAGGGATAGTTTAAAACTTTGCTGTGATCAACTTTGATAGTAGAACAGGGGTTGCAC
Source organism: Protopterus annectens (assembly GCF_019279795.1). Lineage (NCBI taxonomy): Eukaryota > Metazoa > Chordata > Ceratodontiformes > Protopteridae > Protopterus > Protopterus annectens. The sequence goes on along the minus strand of NC_056746.1, from coordinate 1,290,256,140 downwards.
TGGCACGCATTAAGACATCAGTACCTCCTGCAGAATTCTCACAGCTCCTTCCCCCTTGTGTCTCAGCACAATAAATCTGGATGAAGTGAAAGCAAAATAAAAACACAAAGGCATAACATTAAAAAACAATGCGCTTATGAGTGAACAAAGATGTTAGAATCACAGATTTTACAGTAAAATGCATTGTGTAACTCCACATATTTTAATGAAAAGCGACAAATACCAAGCAAACATCTGTACATTGTGCAAAATTCTCACAGCTCGGACCCCCCCCCCCACCAACCTCTCAGCACAATAACTCCAGACAAAGCAAAAAATTATCATAGAACAAAGGCGCATCATCAGGGATAGTTGTAAACATCGCCTGTATACACAATACTACTGTAACAGGGTTGGGAGGGTGGCCTAATGGCTAAGGTGTTTGCCTTACAAACGCAAGGTGCAGGGTTTGAGTCTCACAAGGGATAATTGGCTAGGCTTATAATGGCTCGCAAGGGCAGTTAGCTTAGTACTACTCTATGAACCTATAAACCTATACATTAAAACAACAGCTGTGCATTCTGCAACATTCTCACAGCTGCTAACTCCCCTCTCAACCTCCCAGCACAATAATTCTGGACAGAGCAAAACGTTATCATAGAACAAAGGTGTAGCATCAGGCATAGTTGTAAACATCGCCAGTATACACAAAACAATACTAGCAGAACAGAGTTTGTGTTGGTATGCATTAAAACATCTGTACATTCTGCAGCATTCTCACAGCCACTATCCCTCCACTACTAATATTTCAGCACAATTGTACACAAAACAAAAATGCAAAAATCCTCACCACCCCCCAAATCATCTTAGCACAAGTACTCTGCACAAAAAAAGTAATACAATCTTCTCCCTAGGTTTCCTCACACCCCTCACAAAAATAAAGTTAAAAATAAATCCATCAACTTACCTTTTCTGCAGTTGATAGAAGGCTGCTACTAATCCTCTGCTTGCTTCTCCTACACACAGACCAGACCAGTTTAGCCCTTTTAAATTGCCCTTAAAAGAACAGTTTTTCAGATCTTTTAAAAATTGCCCTTACAAGGGCAGTTAAAAATACAGATCCTTTACTGGTCCCACGGTCTCTCCAGGAAAACTTGTATCCTCCATCGGTCCTCACATACTGGTAACCTACAGAACTGACACAACAGACCACCAATTACAGCAAAGCCAATCAGGAAACTAGAACTTATTTCCCTAACTGCTGCAGCCAATCAGGTCCCTTGCTTCACTGAAGCAGACCTAACTGAGTGCAGCTTACAGGCAAGTATTTCATGAAAATAAAATGGAATTGCATGACAACATTATACAGCCATAAGAATGTCTAGGGGGCTCCAAGCAAGCAGCAGAAGAGACAGAGACACCTGAGGCCGCTTCATGTAGGGGCCCACATATACGGGGAGATAATCGGATGCTCCCCATGGCTGTGTGTTCAGCGGGTGCCTAACGCCAGCTATGGTGTCTGCAGAAACTCAAGAGGGGACTGTGCTGGCTGTGAAGAACAAAACTGGATTGTTTTTGGAGCTGAGAGAGCATGGAGTGCAGTTACCAATGTACCAATCGTTTGGTGGTTTAAAGCTAGAGCTCTTGCCTGGAGGCAGAGTTGTTCCCAGGATGTCTCAGGTTTTGATTTTGTGTTCTACCTCTACAGGAATTATGGATTGGGTTCTATTTTAAATGTCTCCTTCCTACAGTTAAAATAGCTAAGTTACTGGATAGCTAGCTAGCCATGAGGCCAACCTGGCAAATCACTGAGGATTGAATGACATACATTTAAGTTTGACTTTATATCCTTCAGAAAATGCATGCTAACACAAATGCTGTGATTCTATCAACTTTCCATATGTTTAAGAACAATACCGTATTTAAAATCTGTTCCTACTTTTTGGGCATTTTTCCCTTCCTTTATGTTTTTGTCCAGATTTCATGCACTAAGAGGTTGAGAGGTAGAAATGGCACATGCATAACTTAAAAAAAATATATATATAAATTCTGTTTCCACTGGGATCAAGGTGTTACAGAGTTTTCTGTATTGCCTGCCAAACTTATTTTGCCCTCTCTTTTACCCTGATAAATTTGTATTTCCGAAATAAGAGGATATAGTGTGTGCCTTTGTGTCTTTCTTCTTACTGTGTATGCTATAACAGATACAGTCCCTGAGCTACTAGTATACTCTTGTCTAACTAACCCATTCCCTTTCCTAATAAAACTTACAGTGAGAACCCACTATCATGGATGGACACTTTCCCATCATCTGTCTGGCCATTCTGATGGACATGGGCAGCCTGAGGCAATGTAGCCATTGTCTCATGTATACTGACAACCACTTACTGATGAAACAAGCAAATACTTTATGTGAGAGTTGTAGTTACACTATTAAATTGGAGGCAAGCCTCTCTCACATAGACCAATTATATGCCAAACCCATTGTCAGTGCACACATATCACTTCCCACACTAAATAAGGACACGACACGTAAACTGACATATGCAGAGGTACTCATTAGTAACTTACCAAAAGACCACAGGCCTTCCAGACTGTGCCTCTACAAACCATTCACAGACACAATAGTGCAAAAAACAGCTACTACACATGATAACACACACACACACACACACACACACACACACACACACACGCACACAAAAAAAAAACAGTGTCTCAACAAATAAGCCCATAAGGCGTAACACCACAAAACCCAATGCACTGGTCATATAAGACTCCTTATTGAGACACACAGATGTTCCCCTCACCCGGCTGGATAAGGAGCTGGTTCCAGTTAGCTGCCTATCAGGTGCCAAGATCCATCAAGCCACTCAAGCTCTCAAGTCATTCAACCACAAGTATCAGTATGACTTTGTCATAGTCTATATGGGGGTGAATGAACTGTGACGTACCTCTCTGGACTATATGAAGAGAGATATGACTGAGCTTTCAGATTATGTGTCACAAGCAAATACAAGCCTAGCCTTAAGCAACATTTTACCTTCTCCAAGGATGATGCTACAATACAAACAAAAAAAATGATTGTCTTTAACAACTGGCTTACCTTGTGGTGTCAGTCCAAGAGGATCCAATATCTGTCAGCCTGGGAGAACATGGTCCCCAGGCCACACTGCTTTGCAGAGATGGTCTGCACCTGTCTTCTCTAGGCTTTTCGATGCTGACAAAGGCACTTGCCACCTTACTGTGCCCTTTTTAGGCAGGGTCAAAATAACCAACATTCCAACATAACAAAATCTTCTCTAAATAATCTGAAGGTACTGCTACTTAATGCTAGGAGTCTAAAGAGGAAACTGTGCTCCCTGGTAGCACTCCTCACCTTGGAAGATGCTGACATCTGTGCAGTCACTGAGACATGGTTCAAAGCCATGGAAAGCTCCCTGTCTGTGCAGGACTACAACACCTTCCATACATTCAGACCACAAACTGAGTGTGAAAAAATCAAAGGAGGACGTGTATCCATCTTCATTAAGTATAAATACAGCTCAAGACTGATCAAACAGTATGAGTCTCTCAAGCTACTCCATGTCCAATTAACCATAGGACAAATCACCTTCCATATCATAACTAGTGATAGGTCCCCCAACATGAACCGGGAAAAGCAGTCTGAATACCTGAACTTACTGGAGTCACCTCCTCTACAGCCCAACACCTTAGTCATGGGTAATTTTAATTATACCACCATCGACTGGGAAACATACATGACCACAAACATGCTGGCTCAGAGGTTCTTGGACTTTGTCAGTGCAAATGCTCTGGAACAGCTAGTCAGCACATCCCATAAGTGATTGAAATGTCATAGACATAGTATTCACTAACATGGGGAGAGCATTACATCCCCCTATGCAATGTCCTCCCTGATAAGATCGGACCATAAGTCAGTCTTTTTCAATGTAATTATAATGCCAGATACACAATCAAGCTTAAAAACACTTAACAAATTTTCCAAAGACAAATGACCACCTGCTAAGTGATGGTATAAGAAACTTCAAAGCCCCCCAAACAGAGATAACATGAATTCCTATGCTGAAGTGTACACTAACACCGTGTAAAACCACTTAAGCAGTTGTATAGAATTAGCTGTACCTAACCGAATTAAAACAAGGTCATGTCAGAAAAACAAACCAACCTGGTAGACCTCTAGTATAAACAAGCTATACAACAAAAGTCAAAAACGAATGCACAAAAGCAAGGAGAAACTAAGTCAGCAGAATAAAAAATACCTCTCTAGCCTAAACAAACAAATTAGAAATCTTTTCAAGTCTTCCAAAGATAATTATGAAGTAAAAATAGCTTACCTAGCTAAGGATAACCACAAGGCATTCTTTAACTATGTCCAGAATCTAAAGAGGATTACCAGCTACGTGCTGAACTGGTTGTGAATGGCAGTACCAATACTTAATCGAAGGAAATAGCCAACCTGCTAGGTGACAGATTTGCAGCAAACTCCACCCCACTGTCACCACCATTCATCCCCTAAAGTATACCTGCCACCATTCCTCAGCCTATTATCTCAAGAAGGCAGGTCATCTCTGTGTTCTTCAAGGCCAAAAACATGGTATCAGTGGGACCCAATGACATCCCAAGTTGCCTTTTAAACAACTTAAAACATGACCTAGCAGACCTACTTGGAGCCCTGTTTAACCACAGCCTGTGGACTGGCTATGTTCTGGCAGAATGGAGGACAGCAATAGTCATCCTTCTGCACAAAGTGGGGGGGGGGGGCATCAAGCAACCCTGGGAATTATAGACCTAACCTAATCTGCGAAGCTATGAAAAGAATCATTATAGACCTTATCAACAATAACATAGGTCATCTCCAAACTTTGGGCCCAACCCAATTTGGATTCATAAAGGGTAGATCATGTCTGTTAAACCTGGTTGACTTCTTCAAGAAAGTCACCAAGGCCTTAGACGAGGGAAAGACAGTGCATACCAGCTACCTTAACCTAGCCAATGCATTTAACACAATTCCCTACTCAGGTATTATTGAGAAACTCTCCCAATTGAGTACTAACCACTACATCACCAGATAGGTAGCCAGTTGGCTCACTGAAAGGCATAGTAACATCCTATGAGCCTATGAACCTATGATCCATCAAGTATTCCCTCAATTCTTGAATGAACTCAAAGTTTCTGTCTTTTTAACATTCCTGTAAAATATATTTAGACCTTTCACCTTCATTTCCACATTGAGTGTAGTTTAGCATGTGTTCTGCATAGATTTATATTTTTGATTTTGTTTAATCTTATAAGAGAACATAACTAAGGTCTATTTTAGGATTTTCAGGATGGCACAGCGTACCGTAGCAGTATGATAGGGTGTGTGTGTGTGTGTGTGTGTGTGTGTGTGTGTGTGTGTGTGTGTGTGTGTGTGTGTGTGTGTGTGTGCGCTCGCATGTGTGTATGTGTTGGTGGGTGGCATAAATGCTGCATTACATTTGCAGAAACACCAGTTGGCAAAATGTTTTTGTACTATAAACTTAAATTACTGACATATTAAGAAAATGTGAATTAATATATTTTCAGAAGCAAAAGAAGTCTATAACTGTAATTATTGTCATTAATCTTAAAGTGCAATTCACCACCTCTTCTCCAATTTTAAGAGTGGCAGAGCAAACATTTGATGTCCTGTCTGTATATCTGAACACGTGTGGGTGTGTAAATTAATGTGCTTATTTGAATATGCACATCTTATGCTAATTAGGTGTCCCCGATTGTACCTGCTTTTAAGGTTCTTTGTTTCTGTTCCTGTCATCTGGAGGTTGAGAGGTATGTTTTCAACACAATAATCTCAAAGTGTCAAAAGTAGTCTAAAGTTGCAGGTTTTGGCTCTTGAATGGGTTGTGCTTCATAATTTAAGACCTCTCCTATGTTCTTTAAACTTCATGATTATATCACGTATCCATGATGCATGCACGCAGATACAGTGAAGAGGTCAGAATAAATGAAGAACGGGGGTGTGGGGGGTTCTAATGCCCTAGTCACTGCTAACTATATTATTCTAATAAAGAGAAGTTAAAGCAACTGTCAGAGCTGTAGGATAAAACCTACTTGCTCACCAGAGAAGAAATAAAAAACACTTAAAACAAATCAGATAAGGTAGGGGTCTAATGCCACGCCAAACATCGATTGTTTAAGCTAATAAAAATAACATCTTGTAAAGAACAAAGCCATGGCAGGATGTTTTGTATTGCAGTGCTATATCTCGCTGTCCTTTGGGACAGTTAGGGACTAAGATGGGTTATTTACGGAATGAGAGGGAAAGAACAATATTTAGAGGAGCTGTGTCTCAGAAGCCCAATAGTACCAGCAATGAGCAGAGTGAAATAAAGTTCACTTCCTCCTAGTGAAGTGAGAAATCGAAACGGTAAGAAAGGAAGGTATGTGGTGAAGCAAGAAATCAAAACGGTAAGAAAGGAAGGTATGTGGTGAAGCAAGAAATAGAAACGGTAAGAAAGAAAGGTATGTGGTGAAGCAAGAAATCAAAACGGTAAGAAAGGAAGTTATGTGGTGAAGCAAGAAATCGAAACGGTAAGAAAGAAAGGTATGTGGTGAAGCGAGAAATCGAAACGGTAAGAAAGGAAGTTATGTGGTGAAGCACAAAATCGAAACGGTAAGAAAGAAAAGTATGTGGTGAAGTGAGAAATCGAAACGGTAAGAAAGGAAGGTATGTGGTGAAGCAAGAAATAGAAATGGTAAGAAAGGAAGATATGTGGTGACGCAAGAAATAGAAACGGTAAGAAAGAAAGGTATGTGGTGAAGCAAGAAATCGAAACGGTAAGAAAGAAAGGTATGTGGTGAAGCAAGAAATAGAAACGGTAAGAAAGGAAGGTATGTGGTGAAGCGAGAAATCGAAACTGTAAGAAAGGAAGGTATGTGGTGAAGCAAGAAATCGAAACGGTAAGAAAGGAAGGTATGTGGTGAAGCAAGAAATAGAAACGGTAAGAAAGAAAGGTATGTGGTGAAGCAAGAAATCAAAACAGTAAGAAAGGAAGTTATGTGGTGAAGCAAGAAATCGAAACGGTAAGAAAGAAAGGTATGTGGTGAAGCGAGAAATCGAAACGGTAAGAAAGGAAGGTATGTGGTGAAGCAAGAAATAGAAATGGTAAGAAAGGAAGATATGTGGTAACGCAAGAAATAGAAACGGTAAGAAAGGAAAGTATGTGATGAAGCAAGAAATTGAAATGGTAAGAAAGGAAGGCATGTGGTGAAGCAAGAAATAGAAACAGTAAGAAAGGAAGGTATGTGGTGATGCAAGAAATTGAAACAGTAAGAAAGGAAGGTATGTGGTGACGCAAGAAATAGAAACAGTAAGAAAGGAAGGTATGTGATGAAGCAAGAAATCGAAACGGTAAGAAAGAAAGGTATGTGGTAAAGCGAGAAATAGAAATGGTAAGAAAGGAAGGTATGTGGTGAAGCAAGAAATAGAAACGGTAAGAAAGGAAGGTATGTGGTGAAGCAAGAAATAGAACCGGTAAGAAAGGAAGGTATGTGGTGAAGCAAGAAATAGAAACAGTAAGAAAGGAAGGTATGTGGTGAAGCAAGAAATAGAAACAGTAAGAAAGGAAGGTATGTGGTGAAGCAAGAAATAGAAACGGTAAGAAAGGAAGGTAGGTGGTGAAGCAAGAAATAGAAACAGTAAGAAAGGAAGGTATGTGGTGAAGCAAGAAATAGAAACAGTAAGAAAGGAAGGTATGTGGTGAAGCAAGAAATAGAAACGGTAAGAAAGGAAGGTATGTGGTGAAGCAAGAAATAGAAACGGTAAGAAAGGAAGGTATGTGGTGAAGCAAGAAATAGAAATGGTAAGAAAGGAAGGTATGTGGTGAAGCAAGAAATAGAAACGGTAAGAAAGGAAGGTATGTGGTGAAGCAAGAAATAGAAATGGTAAGAAAGGAAGGTATGTGGTGAAGCAAGAAATAGAAACGGTAAGAAAGGAAGGTATGTGGTGAAGCAAGAAATAGAAATGGTAAGAAAGGAAGGTATGTGGTGAAGCAAGAAATAGAAACGGTAAGAAAGGAAGGTATGTGGTGAAGCAAGAAATAGAAACGGTAAGAAAGGAAGGTATGTGGTGAAGCAAGAAATAGAAACAGTAAGAAAGGAAGGTATGTGGTGAAGCAAGAAATAGAAACGGTAAGAAAGGAAGGTATGTGGTGAAGCAAGAAATAGAAATGGTAAGAAAGGAAGTTATGTGGTGAAGCAAGAAATAGAAACGGTAAGAAAGGAAGGTAGGTGGTGAAGCAAGAAATAGAAATGGTAAGAAAGGAAGGTATGTGGTGCAGCAAGAAATAGAAATGGTAAGAAAGGAATGTATTTGGTGAAGCAAGAAATAGAAACGGTAAGAAAGGAAGGTATGTGGTGAAGCAAGAAATAGAAACAGTAAGAAAGGAAGGTATGTGGTGAAGCAAGAAATAGAAACGGTAAGAAAGGAAGGTATGTGGTGAAGCAAGAAATAGAAACGGTTAGAAAGGAAGGTATGTGGTGAAGCAAGAAATAGAAACGGTAAGAAAGGAAGGTATGTGGTGAAGCAAGAAATAGAAATGGTAAGAAAGGAAGGCATGTGGTTTAAATGCAAAGAGCAGCAGTATGAATTGTAACAAGAGAAACAGCAGCAGCATGAAGTTTGGATGAAATAATTAGCCCATTACGCAAACCATATAACTGTAATCCTGCCTAAAACAAGCACAGCTGTCAGCAATGTTTAAAGCTGTTTTGGCAGGAGATTCAATCACTCTCACAGCACAGAGGACTAAAACTCTTATTGTGACCCAGATGACCCATGTCTAACTAGCAGACAAGGGAGATGGAGGAATGGCAGGGAAGTGGCATATGGTTCGCCCATCCTGGGGATCTGGATGTGGTTTGTCTTGCTGCTTGGGCATCACCCATTGGGAGCTATGGGAGGTACAGTCCATGGAGTCCATTTCAGAGGAATGTGCTGTCATGGTGTATCTATAACAATCTGGGTCAGAAGGATGTGCTGCTATGGCGTAAACATGGAGATATGGGTGCAGTCACATAGAGATACCTGTACGCTCCCCATAACTGTCACCGATAGTTTCCCTCAGAAACTGCTGAGTGATTTTATGAGCTCCAGAGTCTGGGGCTGTGGGGCCCTAATGTCTCCCTGAATAATAGCACTACAATCAGCTCTCACCATATTGAGGAACAGATTTGCTCTTAACTTCTTGGCATATGAAATGTGGACAAAGACTACAATAATGGGGGGACAAAGGTCCAAAAACAGGGACAGATTAAATACTGCTGTTGTGAATTTCGAAAGTTGTCAGAATAACAGGATTTGTGCTAGCCTACTTTTTCCTTGAGGAATGAGGTCTGAAACTCTAATGTATATCATTATTTAGTAACTTCAATCCTCAGCGATTTGTCAGAAAACCACACATTTTATGAGGAACAGACCAAAAATATGAGGTAAAAATCTGGGTATTCTGCAAAAATCAGGACAGCTGAGAGGTGTTGATGGGCCAGGGATGTACTGGCAGGATAGTTTGCTCTTTTATGTGGGGAACAGAGGTCTAGTCTGCCAAGACCATACATCACATCTACTACTAAATATAACAAACATCATATCATGCAGCCTCTGTGAATATGACAAACATTGGTCATTTTGACATGTTGCAATGGGTTAAAAAATGCCTTCAGCTTCTATACACTTGGTATAAATAATGAATACTAATGAAATACGTGAGTATTTGAAAAATAAAGAACATTTTAGCAAACATGCTAGATGACAGGTATGCTGAATATATGCAGCTAAATAACTTATTAAAATGTTTGATCTACTTAGACAAAAAACGTTTTTGTTTAGAATAATTCTGTAAAACATAGCTTAGAATATGAGAATGTAGTAATTGGAAAGAAATGTAAAATCAAGATGGCTGAACCTGACATGTTCAGTTTTAATATCTCCTCACTGTGAGGTGGATAGAAAAGACTCAGTGTGGTCTTAAAAGGGACAGAATTGTCATAACTTATGACCATGGATAGAGTGTGCTGCGTTGTCATCCCATGAGTATGCGACTGATGTGTTTAACCGAAGGATGCATTTGGCACAGGGTTAGAGTAAGTAGCCGTACCATCACTTTGTGCAAAGTATCAAAGTGGGCAGCTCTCTAGGTACAGACCTCAACTAACTGAAGACAAAGGCTTAGGCCTATGAAAACAATCCTATTAAAAAGAAAAGTTGTTCAGGATTTATAATAAATGTTATATAATGATAAGTATTTCTAGGGTGTTTGGGAGGCTAATAAGTCTACAAAATTATGTCAGTACAACCTAACCATTGTTCATCAGCAAGAAAATGGCAGATAAAATAGAGCAAAGTTCACAGATACAAGCTGTACTGCTATATAACAGCAGATTGCTAGGCTCACAATTCTGAAGAAGATTCTGAGACTCACTGTGCACATAGAGACATCTGATGAATGTCTAGACACAATAGTATGCTCATGTTTGCTAAATTCAAAAAGCCAATTGGTGGCTCTCCAACTGCAAATCGAGCACATGCAGACTTTTTCATGAGTTATTTGGTTATTGCATATCCTAAATTCCCATTCCTCTCTATGAGTAACGAGACAAGTGTGCACTATCCTGATGGCACTTACATTTTACAAGCCAGGCTCTTCTTTTTCTACTCACATCCATGTTGTTTCAGTCTCCTGATATCACTTGTTTGATCCTCAAAACCACAGACAGTATTACTGTATTAGACATCTGATAAAACTGCCTTGCTAAATGTAGCTGCAGGTAAATTATGCACAACAAATCACATATTATACAATTCTTCCTCTAAAACGTGCACGCTGATTGGCCAGCCCAACCAGCGTGCCCATTGTAAATCCCTCAATATACTAACGGAAAAAGGTCCGGGCGCCTGGACTTTTTCCGTTAGTATAAAACACTGTCTCGCTATGTTAAAAGAGTTTAACATAGTGACACAGGTTTAAAAAAAGCAACGCAAATCTCTGTTGCTTTTTTTAAAGCTGTCTCGCTATGTTAAACTCCTTTAACATAGCGACACAGGGTGTAAAAAGCAACGGAGATCTTGCGATCTCCATTGCTTTTTTTTTTAAACCTGTCTCGCTACGTTAAATGGGTTTAACATAGCGAGACAGCTTTAAAATAAGTAACGGAGATCTCCGTTGCTTATTTTAAAGCTGTCTCGCTATGTTAAACCCATTTAACATAACAGTAAAAGCAACGAGATCTTGAGTTCTCTGTTGCTTTTGCCCACAACTCTGATGTACTGCGTAGGCATGCGCAGTACATCAGAACTGCCGCGGAATACCAGACAGCTGCGGAAGGGCAGCAAAGAGGCATTATACAATGCCATTATTTAATAAAAGTAATTATTTCTTTTCTTAAATAATGTCATTGTATAATAGCAATAACCCACTTCTGGGTGTGGGTAATGCGGGATTTAACCACGGTTGTCTTTGTTTGGTCCCTCGGGCTCTGCCCTCGGGACCAAACCACGCCAACCGTGGTTAAATCCCGCATTACCCACACCCAGGCATGGGTTATTGCTATATTATTTGAAGGTCGGGAATCCTACACTTATTGATGTCAGTGATGTATTTCTAAACTGAATTGGTATGCAATGGCTTACATGGTGCTTCTAAATGATAACAAAAACAATGTGTCAAAATAAAAACACGAGCGATCTAAACAGCCTAAGGGAAAACAGTTACAACAAATTGTTGCATTGTATACAGTACCTCATACCGCCCTTCATCAGTGCATGCATAACCACAACTTTGTAGAAGGTCTTCACCTTAATGCCATCATCAAAATATTTCTATTTTAAGTTTTTCAATCTCATAGGCTTTAACCTAAAAACATGTTATTTGTTTACTAGGTAGGTCTGATATTTTTAGTAAAAATTAATTGCATTTCTCTATGCTTAAAAGAATTCCCTATTTGAGGCTACATTCATAAAAAAATCACCGATGAATAGTTACTAAGCAAGTATTTTAGAATATTCTGTCTACAGGGAGCATTTTATGCTACCAAGAAAATATAACTTGCCATAATCCTATCTTATTTTATACATATAAAAAATGCATGGAGTCACTGAAGTAACTTAAAATCCGACACAGTCCGTGAGCATCTGGGCAATTGTTTTCAGAACTGGCACTCATACCAGCTGCTCAGGTGGACCTAATTACAGCCCCATTTAACCATGTAATGTGATCTCCATGATTAAATCCATGCAGCAGAACAGAGGAGAAAGATACGGTGTTAAAGTCAACTGGTTTGAAAACACAACTTAAAAGATGGAGATTTATATGAAGTGTGCAGCTGTGCTTAGATGTGCTATAACCAACAGAAGATAAAACTGACTTGGTATGTTTATTCACTTATTTAAAACATTTGCTGACTGAGAAATTCCAACCAGGCATAATCTTTTTTCAGTGGAGACACATGGAGAAAAAATCCACTATTTTATATAATCTGTAGTTTAGAATACAGCAATCTATAATATAAAAGTAACGACAATGACACAATAGACATTTTCACGAAAAGGACAGGCAAAAATCAACATGCAAACAAGAAAGGTGCACAGGCAAACAGTGCCAAATACATTAGTAAAGATAGTAAATGTTAAACATTCAGAAAGAATTAATAAATTATCTATCCGAGCCAAAATATTAAATGTTAAACATTCAGAAAGAACTAATAAATTATCTGAACGAGTCTGGAAAGAATTAATAAATTATCTATCCGAGCCAAAATATTAAATGTAAAACATTCAGAAAGAATTAATAAATTATCTGTACATGAGTGAAAGTAGTAAATGTTAAACATTTAGAAAGAATAAGTTATGTATATGAAGTAAATCACATTTTGATGTCATTCAGAGGAAAACAGAATAGTCACATTATAAAGGGCAAAGGTTTAAGCATAAGAATTCAAAATCATACATTCACTTTGAGAAATAATAATAATTATAATAATAATAACAATAATAACAAAATTAGTTGCAACTGCTTTCCCAATTCACAGGTCATTTTTTAGGCAGATTAAAAGGTATTTTCTAAATCATGAGTACAAAATATCACAGTTTCAAGACTATAGAGAAAAGCATCATGCCACCCCTTTGGTGTCAGTGTGAGAGAAGAGATTCTGAATGAAAGCTTTGCTTGGGATGTACCAGTTCATTTTGGATTTAATAACTGGATATTTGTATAGGACGTACAGATCCATGCATGCAGTTCTACTGATGTATCACTGTAAATGAGTGAGTAGATTCTTCTAACGGGAACATAACACAGTTCATCTACCTAATATACTTTTTAGGCCATACGCTTCAATCTGCAAACATTGAAAATAGGTACAAATTCCCTTCATAAGTACATACATCCAGACAAAAATCTGGACACATAATTAGCATAAATTTTCAGTAACAAACAGCACATAAGTCTCCCTGCTTCCACTAGTAATACAGGATAATACTCAGAAACACTAATTTAAAAAAAAACTGAGACTGACAACAAAAAATGCAGATGAATATATGAACATATCAAAGATACATATTAAGAATTGTAGATGAATGACATTACAAACATCTACTCACAAAACATTTATTTTTGCTTCTGAAAAACAAAGATGTGTTTCCTCTTTCTTTAAATGATTGGTGCCACTAGTACATTGGTCACATAGTTTGGTTTTCCAAGTGTTAACTTCAAAACCACACAGGATGAGGGAGATTTAGAAAATTGTGTGAAGGGGTAAGATCAAGCCTGAAAATAGGGAATTACCTCCAAAAATAGGAACATGATGTAAAGTGGCAAATCAGGCCTGAAAATAGGAATGTTCTTCCAAAACAGGAACATTTGAGAGGTCTGTTTTAGGGTACACTAAATGGGCAAGTGCACTTCTGATAGAGAGTGCATAAGATTCAGTTACTTTTACTCTTAAAATGTGTGCCTTTGCAGAAAAAATATTATAACTCACAGTCAGTTTTATTTACTGCTTTAGGTATGGTAAATTGGCAAATACAATTCTAACAGAGTGATTGTAGCATGCAGGTTATCTTGCAAAAGTGTGATGCATGTTCCATGTAGTTTGATGCTCAAAGCTAGGGATGATACAATGAATATATCTACTTTTATTAAACACACATCCCCATCATTGCAGTAAGTCTACATCAGCACTAAACTCATATATGCTCTGTTACTGTAAAATCTCTACCAAAACCTCAACGGCCTCCTGGGCACTATACTAATACACTCAAATATCAACACCTAAAAATATACTTCACTTGCATCTCACACAAGAGTACCTCTTACTAACACAACAAATGTAGGTCACCCAGGTGGCATGCCCACACCTTAGGATTTGATGCACTGCTGCTTTCAGATAACACTCTACTCATGTGTGAATGCATGCTGAAACGTACTAATATGTCACTCACCAGGCTAAACAAGGATATGGTGATGGTTAACTGCCTCTCATGTCAGAATTCACAATACCACTATAGCATTCACATCCCTTCATCCCAAGTATGTTTATGAAATGGTTGTTGCTCACATGTGTGTGAATGACCTGTGGCATATCTCCTTGGTAAATATGAAGCGAAACATATTTGAGCTCCTGAATATGTTTCTGATGCTGGAAGGCAGCTAGTTATGAGCAGTGTGTATTGCCATCATCTTAAACTATGCCACAAGACAGAAGAAAAATGATTTCAACAATTGGCTGAGTTACTGGTGCCATTTTAGTGGGATTGATTAGTATTGGCCTGGGGCTAGAAATGGTTGACACTCTGTCATGCTTTCCTAGAGAAGGACTGCACCTTTCAACAGCTAACATACTTTCTTCCAAAATAATATCTTTTTAGGCAAAGTCATTGCCCTACATCCGTTAAACTAGTACGTCTGAATCAGAACTACACCAACATGGCAATACTCAATTTTAGAAGCCTAAACAAGTTGATGCCTACATTAGAGGCCTTCTAACCCTTGAAACCAATATACATCTTTGTAGTCATGAAACATGGTTCCAACACAGTAAGATTACTCATTTTGCACCTGTTTTTCCTGTTAGTCATTCATTTAAACTCTCAGATGAGGATGACCATGCTTCTAGCTAATAAGGACCAATATCTGTTAACAGTGAAGGTCTAGGTGAGTCAGTTTCAAATGGCTGAATGTAAACCGTCAATTGTGTCTGATGTTCTATACATTAAACAGGGAAAGACAGAATAACCTATTTCATCTTTCTTCTAAAGATGGTTGATATTTTTATTTACTCCATCCACAGTTCCATCACTTTATTCAAAGGGACCATAAGGATATTTCCTGTCAATAATCCAGATCTCCTGACCAGCTGGCTGACCAGAGTTTCCCCAAGGAATGTTATGCACAATTAAGCCTGCCAGAATGTAATGCCAAGACTTCACCCATGCTTAATACATTTGATGTTAATATTAGACATAATCAGTCACATCCAGTCACTATAATACTAGTTAAAACATCTGCAGAGTTAATATGCAAGCGTAAAAGTTAGATTGGATTTGTTTCTTAGTTTAAAACTGAATCCATTGAACTTAGCTTAACAGCTGACTTCTATATTCAACACATTTTTGTCCACAGGTATTTTGCCGACTGATAAGGAGGTAAAATTGCTAGACAGACTTGACAGACAAAAATCTGCCGCCCGGTATGTAGTAATTAAAACCACAAATTATTTGCCATGCATGATCAATTCTGTCTTTTTTTTGGCAAAGAAAATGATTATTAGGATTAGTCATAAATATTGATTAAAAATGGATCTGTGGTCTAACTTGTGTGTAATACTTGGTAAATACTGTGTCCAGCACTATTATGAAGGTAGTGGTAACACAATACATGAAGTGATCAGCTAATCAAATGTCAAAGCCTAATTACAGGACCCAGCAGTCATTCCATAGCTGCTTTTTGTCCAGTCACGTTTGACTTACTAAAAATGTAAGTGTGAAAATGACAAAATTATATAGGGAAAAGTACTGCCAAGCAGCCTTTCATTTCCAAAGACATTTCCAGCATCTAAAAAATCGTTCAGTCTTCTATCCAGCAACTGCAGCCCACAGTCCTAAGAGGTGACAGTTTCTCATTCCCACCTGTCTGTACAAAGGAGTAAAACCTTACATTTTAATGTAAACAGCTTATCTGCATCCCTCCACTATACTTTTCCTTAAGCCAAGGTAGTATCTGGGCAGGCTACATTTATTACACCTGTGAAATACTTGTAAGGTTACACAGTATATACAAGTCTTACATAATAATGCAATATAGAAGAATCTTTTCCATTGTTCCACTGTTTAGAAGTACTATTTACACAGCAGAATAATTAAGCATATTAATGCTGCTTATGACTGCTGATCCATATAACTTGTCTTGAAACAGAGTTACAGTGCTGGATTCTAGAACAATCAAGGCACAACAGTTAGCAGCTTCTGGTAAGTGGAGATCATTCCCCAGAATGTCTTCCCAGTCACTCCCAACACACACCCACTTTGACAAAGAGGATGAGGCTCAGTAATCCACTGCAGAGGTTGGAGTCTATGATCCCCACCTCAAACAGTTTGTCACCACATGCCACTGCAGCGGTTGGAGTATATTATCCTCACCCCAAACAGTTTGTCACCACAAGCCACTGCAGAGGTTGGAGTATATGATCCCCTCCTCAAACAGTTTGTCACCACAACCCACTGCAGAGGTTGGAGTCTATGATCCCCACCTCAAACAGTTTGTTACCATAAGCCGCTGCAGAGGTTGGAGTCTATGATCCCCACCCCAAACAGTTTGTCACCATTAATGAAAGACAATGCAAATTCAAATTCAGTATCAGTCTACAGTTAATAAACTGCATGATTTATTTATAGTGGTGGCCAAAATGATTAAAAAAACTCAAATCATTTTGATGTTATGAGCAAGAAGGATATAATGTAAAGTGATATTTTAGTAACAGTCAGCTTTGCTATGTTGGCTGGGCTTCCCTGAGGGTCATTTGCAGGCAAGGGACCACCTCTCACTACCCTTTTTGTGAGGGCCTACAGAATGTGACACCCTACATATTAGGGCTCTGCATTGCACTGGTTACCCCAGAATATATAAAAGAACATGTAGCAGGTGATAATATTAAACACAAGTGCTTGGTTTGCAGAGATAGATACTATTACACAAATATCCAACATATATGGTAGTTTCACCAAGCATACTTAGGCGTGCACAGTGCTTGAGAGATGGTTCAAGGTCATTTTAAAGACAAGGCTGCAGAGTTTTGTTTTTGAGTTAACATAGCGGGATAAGGCACTGAGTTGTTAAGGAGCTGCATCCTGTAGTCAGGCATTTAACTGTTAAACAGCTTTGTACTTCTCATTCACAGAAGGATGTGTAGGATGATTTCAAACAAAATGCAATAATTAGAGAACAGAAACAGTTGAAGCAAGATCAGGGGCCAGATTTACAACATCCATACTACACATGGCAACACTCAAAAGCCCTAAACGCATGAGCCAGGTTATCAAGCTATTGGATGTGTTTTTAACATTGAGTCCTACAATGCAGGCAATCAGAGAAATTGCAACAAAAAGTGCTTAAGCTTTCAGGCAAGCTTCTCCAACTTAAACCTGATGCAGACTATCAAAATGCTATGATTTCCTCTTACAGTGCCCCCCCAAAATAACATCGTACAGTTCTGTAAGGCATTTTTGAGGAGAGGTCAGTGTTAACACTGAAGCTACCCTCCCTCCTTCCCTCCATTTTTTTTGTGACATTTTTCTGCATTTGTTTCCTGAGAGATGTTATTAATGTTATATTACATTTTAGCAGAATTAGCTACTACCTTTTGTGGTGTTCCCATTACTTTATTGCCTTAAACAGACATCGACTCCAGGCTGCAGGTCAGATGAGTCCATGTGGATCAGTCCACTACCCTGGTTAAAAAGCAAATTATTATTTTACAGAAGACTATTTTTTCCATAAATGGGTTACCTACCATTTTATTTGATCTGAAGCCTCTGCCATTATAGGTGAGAAAACACATATTTGGGTATGCTTTGTGGTGCTAGGTTCATAAACATATACAGACTTGTTCTGCGCTGGCACACACACTTTGGGTTTAGTACTGCCATTGCACAATTATTTGCCTACAACACATGCACATCCAGCAGGAAAGGTACCCTCTTATGAGGAAAACGAGTATGGAACTATAAGGACGGTAAAATGACTCTCTTGCAATCTGTCATTACCTAGGCAGACATATGACATGAGGTGATTTCTCACATGGAATATGCCGGTACTTGAAGTAGTTTCAGGTGGGAAAATGGTAGACATGAGATGGGTACACACAAATGTTGATCTCTTCTGTTACAGTAACCTCCTCCTACTTTTATGACACATACCTTATACAACTGTCCTATACTGTCCTTACATATTTTTCCTGAAGTAAAAGGAAATCTTTAAAAAAATCTGTAAAAAACAAGGTCAAACATTCAGCAAATGATCTTATACACAGATAAAAACAATGATTATATCTGCAAAGCATATTTCTTTTCCAAAATGGGAATGTATACAGTAATTGTTTTCATTTATTTTTCCCTGTGGTGTTCATTTTTGTCAGCAGTTTCAGAAAAGTAAAGAACCAGGAGGAAAAGCAAACTTTGGAGCAGGTACAGCCTGCAGCCACTGAACTGTTTTTGCTACTTCATACTGACAGCAAGGTCCCTTGGTAACCAGTGGTAAAGATCAGAGATTGCCTAGAGGTTGAAGATACAGTTATTTAATAAAGTGCAACATTTACTTTAAGACTCTTACTTTAGGTAAAGCACAATTGATCTCATCTAAGATTGTAAATAACAGCAGTGTATAAAAATGTGTTGGGCACAGAATAATTATTTGAAGTGTGGTTCTTTATTGGATTAGTGACAAGCTACCAATGATTAACTTGTATATAAGCTGAATGAAAGTCCTCTGACATACTTTCAGGGAAACGTTGCATATGTTAGCTAAAACGAAAATGGCCTATTACTGATTTGCAGTTTATAGTTTCTTATTTGAGTTACTCAGTTGTCTTTAAAACCACTTGTTTATCATTATTTACAAAAGAATTCGTTGTCATGAGCTGAAATTCCAGGAATTATTTCTTTAATTAAATGCAATTTATTGTCAATTGCATGAATCTGTTAGAATTTTTAGTACAGCTGTATATATGCAAAATTAAGTAATATAGAACAGTCAACAGTACTAGTAAATATAAGAAGAAATGGTAGGTTATGGTGAATGGGTACTTTGGTCTTAAATGCCAAATCCCGTGAAATCTTGTGGATTTCTTGTATCCAGACAGAATAAATTCTATAGTTTTCTGGTATTTCTCCCACACACAATGGAAAAATGGAAAATCAGTGTACCTGTTGATGAGCTATATATATATATATATATATATATATATATATATATATATATATGGTTCCCTATCAGAAGCCTGAAACACTATAAGCCTGAAAATCAAAATCCTGAAAACTATAGACTGAAAGTTCAAAATCCTGAAAGCCCAAAATCCTGAAACTCAAAATCCTGAAAACACAAAATGGACATACTGACGTCATTGTGGCTTTGCTATTGTTAGCCCTGTGGTGTTGGGTCATGCGTTGGGTTCAGGTAAGTGTCTTGATTGGTTTTATGTTAGGGGTTTAAGTGAGTTAGGGTTAGGGCGCAGGTTAGGCATGTATGCAATAGTGACAAATATTGGGGTTAGGGGCGGTTTAAGTGAGTTAGGGTTAGGGCGCGGGTCAGGTGAGTGTGCGATAGTGACGGACCTTAGGGTTAGGGTCAGGGTCAGTTGGTAGATATTAGTGTCTTTATAGTGACATATTAGCATTATTTGTGTTTTCAGGATTTTGAGTTTCAGGATTTTGGGCTTTCAGGATTTTGAACTTTCAGTCTATAGTTTTCAGGATTTTGATTTTCAGGCTTATAGTGTTTCAGGCTTCTGATAGGGAACCATACATATACATATACATATATACATATATATATATATATATATATATATATATATATATATATATATATATATATATATATATATTTATATATGGATGCCAGGAATGAGAGAACGTAAATAAAAAATGTGGTTATTACTTTAAAAAGTTGGTTTTAAATGAAGCACTCTAACCAACATAGTCTTTGTTATGAGGAAAATATAAATCTTGTACAATGTGAAAGTGTCAGAGTATGTTATTGGCAAGCAGAAATGAGAAAACAAACATTATTTTTAAATACCTCTTTTATGCTATTCGTGGACATGGGGGAGTTGTAGCCTTTCTCAGCAAAGACCAGGCATAAGGCAGATAACCAGTTCTGGATGTGATGCCAGTTTGGTTCTAAAAGCAGAAATCTCACACACACACACACACACACACACACACACACACACACACACACACACACACACACACACACACACACACACACCCTTTAGTAGATCACAAGCTCATCCATCAGGATGTCTTTTTGGACATAGAAGTAATCCAGAGACACCAGTTAAAACTGATGCAAATATACAGAGTACATTCCAGACATTACACTGAAGGCACATAATGAGAAATTAACCAGATATCTGAGTACTAAGCTGTGTCAGCACACGCAGTATATTGTAAATGCTTAAAAAACTAACAGCACACCTAGGGTTTAATTAAAATGTCAGGTTGCTTACATGGCAAGAAATTGAAAAATGATGCCTGTTATGTTTTGAAGGATGCAAGCTACCTGTTCGTTTCTTACATGGGGAAGGACTTTAATCCAGACACCCCTGTTATTTTTATATTCTTTTTATAAGGCTGTGCTACTTTGGTGGTCCAGGAACTAGTTTTTTTATTGGAAAAAAAAAATCTTCCTTTTTTCTGAAAATGTATGTTCTTGGGGTATGAATTTAAAAGATGCAGAATATGAAGGTACAGACCAACTTATTCCACCTGTGTTAGTAGTGTGTATAGCATGTTTGTTGTTGTGTGTTACTACTTTTGCTAGTGTATAGTAAGTATTTGTGTTGGATTTCAGTTTTGCTAGCTTTTTTCAGCTTTGCAATTCACTGATTCAACTGGTATGCAACTTGTTCAGGACCTCTTCAGAGAGATCCTGCTCCAATGAAAAACAGAACTTGGCATTTCAGTTTCCCAACAACTACCTTCTCAGAACAATGATCATGCAATAGGCAGTATTCTGCAGCTCTGCTGCAGTATTTTTCTCTATGACGTGTTCTTGTCAGCAAAATGGAGCTGCCTACCCTGCAATTCTTTGTTAATCCACACTATGCAGGCATGGAGAAATTATGTTAATGACTGCTACAGTGCACCACCCACCCCTTCAATTAAGCTAATGACTGGCACATTGCACCACTCATATCCTCAACTATCCACTGGCTGAAGAGTGGGAAGGACTTAGTTTGACAGTTTGCCTTTTTTGGGTTTCTCACCATACAATCAACAATACTGAACTACAAGCGCATACAGCAGCTCTGCTAACCAACTAGTTCAGTCCTTAAAAAGGACAACATTCTTAATGTCAGATTTATGGCCATTCATTAACTTCCAGACAGATTGTTCTCAGTCAAAATCTAGGGCTAGTAGGGTTTTGGCCACCATCCTCTTTTTAATCTGATACGTTTTACATAGAAAACAAAAAAAGGAAACCAGCATACATAACAAACAATATACTAATATTATAAACTGCACTACATAACCCTCTACCTTAGCCTGGATTGACAATGATATCAAAAGAAGGGAGAAATGAAAATACGTTACCTGAGTAATAAACCCCTTACTACCATAGTCTTGAAGTTATATAAATCTTCAGTATTAGCTTTCTATACATATTCTTGGCCAGAGAGAACATTATAGCAATATTGTTTACAGAAATATTGTTTAATGCCAAATCTGCTCCCCAAGTCCTTGTAATCTGGGACCACTGTAACTTTCCGCACCTCAGTTCATTGATTCGTAAAATAATTTATTAGTATGGCAAAAATTGTTTGCAGTAGTAAATTGCATACTATAAACGTCTAATATTATACATTCATATAAATCTTAGCTTAAACTTAAAGACTTGCTTGAAAAATGTAATTGTTGTTATGTATAACTTTAATGTAGCAGCAAAGCACTTATACCAACACGAAAATGCAAGTCCACTGTTTGGCACAATAAAGGTTGTCCTCCAATACCACAGTACTATAGAAAGGCGAACTCTTACAAAGTAGAACCAAAGCTCTCTATTTCCACATAAAACACACAGATTATGAATTTGAATAACATTCTTTTCTATAAATTGTTGATTTATATTGCTTCTTCATATAATCCTTTTTTATTTTAACATCCAGGTAATGTATTTCTTTTTTATTCATCATGTAGGTCAAACTAAGAAACTCGGTGGTGGTGTTAATATATTCCATAAAAGGTTCCACAACTTCACATGGACCGTTCCAAATAATAATAATGTCATCCAAGAAATGAAAATGCATTTTTAATCTGAACATCTTAAATTCACTAACCATATTTTCAAAACCATCCATTCCTCCTTCTTTGCAGAATAGAAAATAAATTAAACATCAACTGTTATAAAAAATAAAAAAAATGGAATGGTATCATGCTAAACTTTTAACACTTCCCAGGAGTCTATCAAAATATCAAAATAATTTTGAAATGAAAATGGAACTTTAGTGTCCACATATATTGCCAGGGGTTGGGGTTTAGTTTTTGGGTTAGTGAATCTAAGATATTAAAACCCAGATGAGTTTAAATTAACAATGAAAAATATAATGGAACTATATGAAATATAATTTTATTTTATATATTTTCAGAGACATTACCATCAGCAACGGAGGGCTATGTCCGGCATGTGCCCCCATTTGCTATTACATAATAATGTTATTTTGGGAGAAAACTTATATTTTTCAATCTATAAATAAAAAGCGTACCAGAACAGTCAACTGTATAAATCACTGTGAGACAGACAAAGAAAGGAGGATATCACACAGAAGAAGCCATAGTAGTTCCAGTTGTAGAGAAGGTCAAAAAGAAGACATTATGCTGGTTTGGGCACATGTGCAGGAAAGTGGAAAACAATCAGGAAAAGAAGATTTGAGAGAGACAGGAGAAAGCAAGAAGAAACGGGGGCATCCAGCAAAGAGAAGGATTTATTTAGTTTAGTAAAATAAGTGACTGAGTCTGAGAATGGCTGAAATGGTCAGTGGGAAAGACTTAATGAAACAGTTCATATGAAGAACACGTCATTTTTAACTTTTTACTGTATACATAGGCTACTGCCTTGTAATACTTGTAATAAACCAATTCTGAAGACAGGATTTCCTCAAATATTATTGAAATCAGAAGTATGATGATTCAACTTCCTCAGCCTTAATCCACAAAAGGTATTTTATATGTACATTTAGATTTTGTACAATGTTAAAAAGGCTGAAAGAAACAGACAAAACCTTTGTGCATAACTGAAATCGAAATCCTGTTACATCTATAACTCAATGTAGTGCATGGAAAAAATACAAGCTAGTTAAGGTCTTCTCTGACTTCAGAAAGGTGCATAACAAGCTTTTACTAAGCTTCTCACAGCACTGTTAAGAGTGGGTCTCAAGCTAGAGACTAACAGAGACTAGTGCTGGCTGGGAATGAACTGCTGAAAAAGATAATACAGCTATGACTTGTTATTAGATACTTAGCTCTGACTCACTTTTAAACAGAATATGTGACAGAGTAAAGTATTTCAGAGCTTTTAAAACTGTTAGTTCCTCAAAGGAGCAGGACTTCAAAATGCCAACAGTGCTAAGCATTTCCTGGCTTTCAAAGCTTGTAAAACACTTTGCACTCCTATACTTTTTTCTATAACTGGTAATAAGCTACAAATTACTACAGCAATCAACTTGCCTCACTTGTCTAGAGGAAAACAGTTTTAGTACTTAATAAATAAGCACCTATCCAGGCATGTCTAAGGGTCAGCTCCCAGTGTTTTCTCCTGTCTACCTGATGAATATGGGCATCTTGGGGCAATGCAGCAATTGCTTCATGTACACAAACAACCCTCTCCTCCTACCACCCAACACTACAACCTGTGAGAGATGCACTTATATAACCAAACTGGAAGCAAAGCTCTCTTCACCCAAGACTGGACTAGACAGTCAAGAGGAGAAGGTAAACACTTGCACCACACCACACTCATCACATAGTCCCTCAAAATCTACACCACAAAAACACACACATAGAAACACAAAACACGCACCTACATTCATGGAGGCTCTCAAAAAAAAATCTACCCAAGCAACAGGGACCTCCAAAGCAGAAACGCAAGCAACCTCCACCCCCCCCCAACATGACGCAAATGACACATAGCCCACAAACTCAGTGTGCCACTCAACCATAGCCCAGAAGGCATAACAACGTACCCAACACTCTAGTCATAGGTGACTCTATAGTCAGGCACACTGATGTTCCACTCACCAGGCTAAACAAGGTAAAAGTTACTGTCAGCTGCCTGTCAGGTGCCAGGATCCGCCACATAATGCATGCACTCAAGTCACTCCACAGCAAGTACAAATATGACTGTCATTGTCCATGTTGGTGTGAATGACCTGAGACATACCTCCCTGGACTACATGAAAAGAGACATGGAGGAGCTTTCTGATCTTGTAGCCCAGGCAGGTATGACCCTAGCCCTGAGTAGCATCCTGCCATCACCCAGAATGATACCACAGTACAAGGACAAAATGATTGACTTCAACAATTGGCTAAGCTTCTGGTGTCATTCTATGGGGATCCAGTATCTGTCTGCCTGGGAATGACATAATCGACAAACCACAATGCTTTGCCAGAGATGGCCTGTACCTGCTGCCCTTGGGATTCTGGATACTGACTAAGGCTCTTGCCACCCCTATAGTGCCTTTTTTAGGCAAGATTCATTTGACAAATATCACCACCATAATAGGTACAAACAAGCAAAATCTGAGGGTAATGCTACTTAATGCTAAAAGTCTAAACCTCAAAATGCACTCACTCGAGGCACTCCTTAAAATGGAGAACATCGACATCTGTGCAGTAACCTGGTTCAAGGCTCCAGAGAGCACCCCTGCATTACCAGGCTATAATTCATAGCACACCTTTCGGCCACCTAACCTGGACCGAAGCACTAAAGGCGGAGGCGTGTCCATATTCATTAAGGGTATCCACACCTCCAGGCTAGTTGCTCACCATAGTGCATCTGAGATTATCCAAGTGCAACTAACTCTGGGCAAGACCACAATGCAAATTGTAGCTTGCTAAAGATCCCCCACCATGCCCCAGGATTCCCACTCCTCATTTCTTGATACACTGGAAAATATTAGGGTACAACCTAACACCCTAATAATGGGCGATTTCAACTACCCCACCATTAACTGGGAAAACTACTCATGTACCAACTCTTGTGCTCAACGTTTTCTGGAATTCATAAATTCCAATGCCTTGGATCAACTTATCCACACCCCCACCAATGGCAGCAATATCTTAGACCTGGTCATTAGCAACATGGGCAACCGGTGTTCCACATCAGAGGTCAATTACTTGTTGGTCAGATCAGACCACAAGCAAATCACCCTAGACATCCACATCACACCCCCACCCCCCATTAGGGGAAACCACCGTAAAAAAATTCTCCAAAGCCAACTTCACGCTTCTTAAGACAGAAGTGTCAAACTTCACGACACCCATGCTGATAGATAATAGAGATATGCCTGCTGAATCCTATTCAATTGCACTTTATAAGCACTTACACGAGTGCATGGATTGTGCAATCCCTAACAGAACCAAGATGCTATCCTCCAAAAAAAGGAAGCCAGTCTGGTGGTCCTTATAAACAAACTCTACAACAGAAGAAAGAAACTGTTGCAAAAAAGAGTAAAATCCCATGATTGGAGGAACTCCGTGGTCAGCCTCAGTAAGAAGCTGAGATCCCTCATAAAATCCTCCAAAGCTAGTTATGAAAACAAAATCACCAGTGATTATAAAAACAACAACCACAAAGCATTCTATACCTATGTCAAGAATCTCAATGGCAACACTCAGATCTGCCCTGAGTTACAGCACAATGGCACTAAATATACAGAACCAACTGATATTGCCAACATCCTGGCAGATAGGTTCAGTGCTGACTTTACCCCTCTCTCATCCCCTAAAGGGCCCATCTCTATACCGGAAGAATGCAAAGTACCTGTAATCACAGCTGCACAGGCAAAAAACACACTCTCCAAAGCCAAGAACACAGCATCCATGGGATCTGACAACATTCCAGGCTGCGTTCTACATGAACTGCAGAACAAACTGGCACCCCACCTAAGTACCATGTTCAATCATAGCCTCACCTCAGGCTTTGTGCCCACTGAATGGCTCACAGCAACAGTTATCCCACTCCATAAAGGGGGAGCCACCATGGACCCCGGGAACTACCGCCCCATTAGCCTGACGAGCCTGGTCTGCAAGGCTATGGAGAGTATCATCATGGAACTTATAAACAATGACATTGGTAATCTCAAAACTCTGGACCCTACCCAGTTCGGGTTTGTAGAAGGCAGATCATGTCTCCTAAACCTGAAAGACTTCTTTGAAGCGGTCACCAAAGCCGTAGATGAGGGCAAGGTGGTACACACAGCCTATCTAGATCTCGCCAAGGCTTTTGACACCATCCCCCACTCTGGAAGTATAGACAAACTCACTAAACTAGGTATAAATCCCTATATCACAAGATGGGTTGCCAACTGGCTCACTGACAGAACCCACACTGTGAAAGTAGCAGACTCTAAATCCAACTTCAGACCAGTGACAAGTGGAGTACCACAGGGTTCAGTCATAGGTCCTCACCTGTTTGGTATCTACTTCTCTGAAGTACAGACTAACAGAGAAGGTCTTTGTCTAACAAAGTTTGCAGATGACTGCAAACTAGGAGCCATAATCAAAACTCCTAACAATGTGGACATCCTACAAAAGGGCCTCACTGAGACAGATGCCTGGTGTCAAAGCCATGGCCTCAAGCTCAATGCCAAAAAGTGCATTGTCATTCCTTTTGGTAAAAACTCTGTACCCATGAACTACCACATAGGTGGTAGTCTACTTAACACTGAAAGTGTGATAAGAGACCTTGGGACACAGGTGGACAGTAGTTTCTCCTTTGATAATCACATCACCACAGTAGTCAGGAAATCTTTCTACGTAGCACACCTCATCACAAAAGGTTTCTCATCTGGAAAAAAGTGGTCATTGTTCCCCTCTACTCATCACTCATTACACCCATTATAGAGTACAATGCCACTTTTGGTATGTACCTCACAAGACATCTACAACAACTGGAAAGGCCACAGAAATACCTCACAAAGAGAATTACTGGCCTCAAACAGATGCCCTACACAGACCGTCTAAAAAAACTACAGCTTTACTCTGTCACATATCGCCTACTCAGATGCGATCTCTGCCTAACATACAAAGCTATGTCAAACCCAGAGCTGTTGGACATGCTCCACTTAAAGAAATCCCAATCCCTCCAAGCTACACACTCTAGGGACCTAAACCTTGTCACCACAATAAACATAACATGCTGGAGGATAGATTTCTGTCCCAGAGACTTCCCACACTCTGGAACAAACTACCTATCTATATCAAATAAAGCTCCTCATTAGCACTCTTCAAGAAAAATCTTGATGATTGGATGGGAGATAGGAAACCTGGTTCAAGGCTCCAGAGAGCACCCCTGCATTACCAGGCTATAATTCATAGCACACCTTTCGGCCACCTAACCTGGACCGAAGCACTAAAGGCGGAGGCGTGTCCATATTCATTAAGGGTATCCACACCTCCAGGCTAGTTGCTCACCATAGTGCATCTGAGATTATCCAAGTGCAACTAACTCTGGGCAAGACCACAATGCAAATTGTAGCTTGCTAAAGATCCCCCACCATGCCCCAGGATTCCCACTCCTCATTTATTGATACACTGGAAAATATTAGGGTACAACCTAACACCCTAATAATGGGCGATTTCAACTACCCCACCATTAACTGGGAAAACTACTCATGTACCAACTCTTGTGCTCAACGTTTTCTGGAATTCATAAATTCCAATGCCTTGGATCAACTTATCCACACCCCCACCAGTGGCAGCAATATCTTAGACCTGGTCATTAGCAACATGGGCAACATGTTCCACATCAGAGGTCAATTACTTGTTGGTCAGATCAGACCACAAGCAAATCACCCTAGACATCCACATCCCACTCCCACCCCCCATTAGGGGAAACCACCGTAAAAAAATTCTCCAAAGCCAACTTCACGCTTCTTAAGACAGAAGTGTCAAACTTCACGACACCCATGCTGATAGATAATAGAGATATGACTGCTGAATCCTATTCAATTGCACTTTATAAGCACTTACACGAGTGCATGGATTGTGCAATCCCTAACAGAACCAAGATGCTATCCTCCAAAAAAAGGAAGCCAGTCTGGTGGTCCCCTGCTATAAACAAACTACAACAGAAGAAAGAAACTGTTGCAAAAAAGAGTAAAATCCCATGATTGGAGGAACTCCGTGGTCAGCCTCAGTAAGAAGCTGAGATCCCTCATAAAATCCTCCAAAGCTAGTTATGAAAACAAAATCACCAGTGATTATAAAAACAACAACCACAAAGCATTCTATACCTATGTCAATAATCTCAATGGCAACACTCAGATCTGCCCTGAGTTACAGCACAATGGCACTAAATATACAGAACCAACTGATATTGCCAACATCCTGGCAGATAGGTTCATTGCTGACTTTACCCCTCTCTCATCCCCTAAAGGGCCCATCTCTATACCGGAAGAATGCAAAGTACCTGTAATCACAGTTGCACAGGTAAAAAACACACTCTCCAAAGCCAAGAACACAGCATCCATGGGATCTGACAACATTCCAGGCTGCGTTCTACATGAACTGCAGAACGAACTGGCACCCCACCTAAGTACCATGTTCAATCATAGCCTCACCTCAAGCTTTGTGCCCACTGAATGGCTCACAGCAACAGTTATCCCACTCCACAAAGGGGGAGCCACCATGGACCCCGGGAACTACCGCCCCATTAGCCTGACGAGCCTGGTCTGCAAGGCTATGGACAGTATCATCATGGAACTTATAAACAATGACATTGGTAATCTCAAAACTCTGGACCCTACCCAGTTCGGGTTTGTAGAAGGCAGATCATGTCTCCTAAACCTGAAAGACTTCTTTGAAGCGGTCACCAAAGCCGTAGATGAGGGCAAGGTGGTACACACAGCCTATCTAGATCTCGCCAAGGCTTTTGACACCATCCCCCACTCTGGAAGTATAGACAAACTCACTAAACTAGGTATAAATCCCTATGTCACAAGATTGGTTGCCAACTGGCTCACTGACAGAACCCACACTGTGAAAGTAGCAGACTCTAAATCCAACTTCAGACCAGTGACAAGTGGAGTACCACAGGGTTCAGTCCTAGGTCCTCACCTGTTTGGTATCTACTTCTCTGAAGTACAGACTAACAGAGAAGGTCTTTGGCTAACAAAGTTTGCAGATGACTGCAAACTAGGAGCCATAATCAAAACTCCTAACGATGTGGACATCCTACAAAAGGGCCTCACTGAGACAGATGCCTGGTGTCAAAGCCATGGCCTCAAGCTCAATGCCAAAAAGTGCATTGTCATTCCTTTTGGTAAAAACTCTGTACCCATGAACTACCACATAGGTGGTAGTCTACCTAACACTGAAAGTGTGATAAGAGACCTTGGGACACAGGTGGACAGTAGTTCCTCCTTTGATAATCACATCACCACAGTAGTCAGGAAATCTTTCTACGTAGCACACCTCATCACAAAAGGTTTCTCATCTGGAAAAAAGTGGTCATTGTTCCCCTCTACTCATCACTCATTACACCCATTATAGAGTACAATGCCCCTTTTGGTATGTACCTCACAAAGACATCTACAGAAATACCTCACAAAGAGAATTACTGGCCTCAAACAGATGCCCTACGCAGACCGTCTCAAAAAACTCCAGCTTT
This sequence comes from Protopterus annectens, assembly GCF_019279795.1. Classification (NCBI taxonomy): domain Eukaryota; kingdom Metazoa; phylum Chordata; order Ceratodontiformes; family Protopteridae; genus Protopterus; species Protopterus annectens. Next base: position 1,290,226,000 of record NC_056746.1, on the reverse strand, counting down.
ACTCTGTCACATATTGCCTACTCAGATGCGATCTCTGCCTAACATACAAAGCTATGTCAAACCCGGAGCTGTTGGACATGCTCCATGTAAAGAAATCCCAATACCTCGAACTACATGCTCTAGGGACCTAAACCTTGTCACCACAATAAACAGAACATGCTGGAGGGATAGATTCCTGTCCCAGAGACTTCCCACACTCTGGAACAAACTACCTATCTATATCAAACAAAGCTCCTCATTAGCACTCTTCAAGAAAAATCTTGATGATTGGATGGGAGATAGGAAATTTACCCCGGGGATCACTTCTGTGGCACTGCTTGACAGGGGCACAGGAAAATAATTTTCTTGGGTGGCAAAAGCCAGGGTACCGTTTGGCTAGGCTTATATAGGCCCTAGGGCCAATAGCCTAGTACATACCTATGAACCTATGAACCTATGAACATGGAGCTTTGCTCTGCTCTTGGGGTGAAGTTCTTGTTATCCGTGTCTCTAACATATGATAAGATGGTTATGACCAAAAACCTGATCATAATCCTCTACCAAACCTCTCACTTCAGAATGCATTTTAACAAATTTTTAAGACAGTATTTCCTCATGCAACGCATTATTCCACCGTTATAGGTAAGCAAGCCAATGTGTCGAAGGCATCCGCTCATCAAACATGACAAAATCCTACTGAGGATACTGAAGACACAGATGTTTTAATTGTTAAACTCATCATCTTTTGTAATTAAAAGTGGCATCCTTTATTATATCAGCGTTCAACTGCTCACCCTGTTTTACATCTGCTCTTTTTATCTTGTTAATTTGAAGAAAGCTCATCCAAGAGAATCACTTAATTCACTGCTTGGTCTTTAAATTAAAAGTGGCATTTTTTATTAGTCAGATATCATGCCTGCCTGCACCTGCCCCTGGTGTTTCTACCTTATCATTACAAATAAGGACACTAAAATTAGATAATTATGCCCTGAGAAAAACACACATTCTGAAATATTGCACAAATTTTTATCCAAAAGCAAATTAAAAGCATACTTTGTTCTTTAAAAATGCAGACACAACACTGCTCATAAATAAATATGAATAAATGTGTAGCCATTTCTGGTTAAGTGATAATGAGTGACATGGAATATTGCCTGTTGAAACAGTGAAGGCTTTTTACTACTAAATGCTCAAACAAAGCTTGCTGTGAGTATGACATTGCAAATTTGCTGATGAAGTGTAGACTGGTCCATGAATGCAGTAAGTAAATATTCTGAAACCAAGCAGATTAGACTGGCAGACTGGGTTCCAGCACAGAAATCATGCAGCATTTCACAGTTACCCTGCTATCCTTTTCATCAAAACCTAGAAGTTAAAACAAAAAAGCACAATGCATAGTGTTGTCACCTCACAGCAAGAGGTTCCAAATTTTTTTTCCTGGCTGGGCTGCCTTCTGTGTGGAGTCTGCATGTCCTCCCTGTGTTCACGTGGGTTTCCTCTGGGTGCTCCAGTTTCCTCCCACATTCCAAAGACATGCAGTAGGTGGATTGGACACTCTGAACTGGCCATAGGTGTGAGTGTGTGTGCAAGTTTGTCTGTGTGTGTGTGTGTGTGTGTGTGTGTGTGTGTGTGTGTGTGTGTGCGCGCGTGTTTAAGAACTACAGTGGCAGGGTTGACCACCTGGCAGTGTAAACATGGCTCTAGATAACTATAAATGTTGAAGTAACACCCCCACCTCATGTTCAAAAATGGGAAAAGGGGGTTGTGGGTAGGTGGAATATGCACTGAACTGACTACTTAATTTTCGTTAAAACAGTGTGTGTATATTTATATTTATATACATATATATATATATATATATATATATATATATATATATATATATATGGGTCTACTTCTAAAGACCGAACCAACGATTCCCCGACACAGAAATCACCGACGCCAGAAAACCGACAACACACAAACCGACAACGAAACAAACGATAACACCGACACACTACACGTAAACAACACAGTACACTACAACACATATCCACTAGCCCTAACCCAAACCCTAACCCTAAGGTCCGACACTACCGCACACTCTCCCTACCTGCACCCTAACCCTAACTCACTTACACACCCGAACCCCAAGCTCCGACACTACACCTCCCTCCTACCTGCACCCTAACCCTAACTCACTTACACACCCAACCCCAAGCTCCGACACTCCGCACACTCTCCTACCTGCACCCTAACCCTAACTCACTTACACACCAACCCCAAGCTCCGACACTACCGCACTCACCTATCACACACCCTAACCCTACATCCCTGAGTATTGCACACTTACCTGTCCGCTCCCTCCCTATCCCCTCACTATCGCATACTTACCAGGTCGCTACATTCCCTTGTCGGTCTTCCGTCTGTCGGGATTCGAGCGTGTCGGTCAACTGCGTTGTCGGTCGTTTGGTGTCGGTGATTTCACTGTCGGCGAATCGGCGTTTCGGTCATTAGAAGTAGACCCATATATATATATATATATATATATATATATATATACACATATAGATTTAGATAGATATAGATATAGCTACAGCTATAGATATAGATATATATTTACTGATTTACTTTGTATAAAGCTCTCCTGAATTTTTCAAAGTAATCCTCTAGAAGATTTATTTGAGAAATTATGTCTTAATCCATGAAATTCCATTAAAAACAACTGTGATGCTAAACCAATAAAGCATATTTTGCCACTCATGTTAATCATGGACTGCAGTATAAATATTGTAACAGACTGTGTTAAATACTGCCCATACAAATGTTATAGACTTTGGTGAGAAACTTGATTTAAAATGAAATTCTCCAAAAACTGTACAGCAGAGAATTACTGATGAAATGCTACATCAGACAATTCTGCTACAATCTGTGCCCAACATTCTATTCTGTTGATACAGTGTTGGTCACCAGAGCTGTACCTAGGGAAAGGAAAGGGGACAGCTGCCTCCGCACAAGCTGTCAAGGGGGGTGTGATCTGCAGGTACTGACAGTATGGGAGTGCAGTGCAGGCACTTTTTTATGAAGCCATGAGGATATTGTGGCTTCATAAATGATTGTTGAGTCTGCATTTACAGTCCTAGCTAAAGAGCTGAAGGGCTCGGTGTGAGTGTGTGGTTATAACTGCAACAAGACTGTTGCATTGTCAATCAGCTTGATATTATTGGAGGCAGGAGAGCAGAAGAGCTTTTTTGAACATTTATTTCAGTCTACAGATTCAAAATTGCTTTCTCCTGAATCCTGAACTATGACAGAGCACAAGATGACCTACCTATGGTTCCACATATGTATGGCAGGTATGGCAGAACACATGGTGATGGAAGGGTATTCACTATACATGGATTTACTTTATCTGAACCTATTATTTGAAAAGAGTCTATATTAGATCACTGAATGCTTAGGTAAGCGAATGGTGATTAATTGACCCCATGTAAGCAAAAGCTTAAAAAACTGAACTGTCAGAACAGCGATTTTTTTTCTAAGGGAAAAAAAAAATCGCTGTTCCAAAAAAAAAAAAAAAAAAAAAAGTAAGCACATTAAAACATGAGATTAAGTGGGGGGGGGCTTCACCCCTTACGCCCCCACACCCCTCCTACTTAAATATCCCAACTCCGAGACCACACTACAGTGCCGAAAACAGCAAAGCACCAAAGTGGCCAAGCGAATTCTTTCCCAAGGAAAGAATTTGCTTACATGCCGCTTCGATATTTTGCAGTTTCGGTTTTGTCAGTTTGACCAAGATACATTCGAAAACATGCATCTTTGGTCTGCTGATAGGAACCCTTTGAAAAGATAAAAGAATGGCAGAAAGTACATTTCTTTAATTGCCATGTGTGTTCCAGCCCACCTACATTGGATTATACTAATGCTGACATAGGGTAGAAGTCATTCATTCTTCAGTCTTAAATAATTCACAGATTTACAGTTAATATTTTTTTTCTTTTACTTTTCAGTGTTTCCATTAGATCTCAACAAATTTCATTTTCTAATGCTATTGCATGCTCAAGATGGCAGATGGCAGTTTTTCAAATTCAACATGATTATGATTGTTTTAATCTCTTGGCAGTTATTGGACACCTGCCTCTTTAATTGTTCTTCCTAGTGTCTTCCCCCCCAGTTTATAGTCGCTTCCCTCCCCTGCATCTCAGCTGTTTATTGGCTGCCAGATTACCAAGCACTATTCCCTCACACGTGAAGGACGAAGGGTAGCTCCATCACATAACATTTGTGCAACTGATGAACAGAATCACAAGTCGGTCTTTGTGCCACAGTTCACATAGCAAAATGTGCAGCATAACGTACATGAGCCAGTCCACCATGCAGTTCACTGCAGCACCGAATGTCAAGGTCCAGGTGTGGCAAAACTCTATCTGGGCAGTCATATATAGACAGGATGTCAAGGCCGGGAGTGTGTACACTCTACAATGTGTACGTAGATGGAACCTTGGGGAACCACAGTGTACAGTGATGACACCCAGCTTTGTAGCCCGTGCACTAAATAATATAGGACAGCCACGACTGAAACACAGTGCAATATCTGATGTGAGGGATGGGGCTTTGTACCCATGTCTGTGAACTGTTTTCATCAGAGTTATTCAGGCTGAGTTCCTTACCTGATATTTTCTGCACTGCACCAACAACCTTGATGCGTGGATGTGTAACTCTTCTGCAGCCGAGACACCCCCTTGTCTGTGTTTTGTGTTCAGTCCTGCACATAGACAGAAGACTGCTTCTCTTACCTGAATGATAGCTTGGGCCAGTGATGGAATAAACAGGCATTTTGTAAGGGTGGTATGAGGTGCTTTTTTCAAATTATCATTGAAGTCAGAATGTCAAACAGTATTTTGGCATTGCAATGTCATTCCTTCCCCACCTTCAATATTATTCAAGTTTCTGTAACTTCTCTAGCCTTAACAAAAGGTCAGAGTTTCCTAAATTCTTACGCAAGCACTCCTCAGCTCTAAATTATAGACAACCATTCAGATGGTCCGCCCATCTCTAATACAACCATCCCTCCATACTCACATGGCTGATCTAAAACCCACATTTCCAGGGTGTCAGGCAGAATTCAGATCTCTGCAACAACAGACTGAAGTGTAATTGTAAATATGCTGAGCTGTATAATTGTCATAGTCACCTGTTATTTAAAAGGTTAAGAGTTCAAACATCTTTGAATGTAAAAATGCACTCCATATGATAAAATTCACTGCAAGGGAAATTCCCCTTTGTCTAAGCTGCAGCAGTGTCAGAGACGGTTATATTAGAAAATGGGGTACAATAGAACTGTCTGCAGGAAAGCTGAGGTGATTGCTCCCTGCCCAACAGAAAAGGAATTTTCAAACTTTATTGTAAACAGCTGGCATTTGCTGCTATGCAGAATTAAAAAGAATTATCATTTTGAACAGTTACTGGTTCAGGAAATAGGCCGCGGTGGTGCAGCAGTTAGCATTGCCGCCTCACAGCAAGAGGTTCTCCGGTTCAATTCTCGGCTGGAGCGCCTTCTGTGTGGAGTCTGCATGTCCTCCCCATGGTTGAGTGATGTTTAAAGACATGCAGGTAGGTGTATGCATGAATGGGTGTGCCTTCATTGAAGGCTGGGCGTCAGGCTGGCACCTTGGCACTGTAAAAATCTACTGCCAATCATAAGCGGACAGATGTTCCACTGTGGCAACCCCTAACTGGGAAAAGTGGAAAGATATTACTTACTGGTTCAGGAGAAATGCTACAATGTATTTACAACTGCATAGAATGCGATGTGATGCAGTTTTCACACCTGGTCTGCCTGTTTCCAATGATACAATTATTTTAAGGATCTTGTTTCAGTAAGCATCATGTTTTTTAAGACACTGAACCCAAGTACCTGGTACAGTTCAATAACCGTCTTAAAAAGAACCATGCAATAGCAACCTCTATCATCTAGCTGGTTAGTAGTGCAACTGTTAATTTATTTACTTACTTATTTGAGGCATAGTGGAATAATGCATTGATCTGTAAGGACATATTTAGTCACTGCCATGCTTTTTTGAACACCAAAAATGTCATCAATTAGCCAGCTTGGCAGTTTGGGCAAGCTGTGTTATCACCATGAATTAAATAAAAACATAACAAGCTTGTATGACCTTATAATAAACAGCAGTAGAAAAATCATTTGAAATTGAAAGTATATACAAACTGCAATTATAGTAAGAGCCAGATCTTGCCAGTACAAGCATAACATTCCAAAACTGCAGTAGCATAAGTTGCAGTAATTGTTTTTAACTGGATAGTATGACATTTAGTAAGATTTAGAAACAGCCTTCTTTTCAAAGTGATTTAATTATGGATATTTGACTTAATAATGTACGAGTTTAAAATTTTCTGCTGTTCTTTTGCCTGTGTAGTTTGCTTAATGTGCACAAAGAATATTTCTGTTACAGTTCATTAATTCTTTCATTATCCTTCATAATTTAACTGTATGTAAAAGCTCTTACATTTGGTATTAAAAGCTGTTTTACTCCATTTCTGAGGTCATGATCTGAATCGTAAAGGCATCTTTAAATTGTTTGATGTTCTGGTAAGAGTACTTATGAGTTTCAGTGGTACTGACAACTCTTGTCTTCTCAGTCCTTGTCTTATGCTGGACATGGACTCTTTCAAGGTACAATAAGATCTCTGCTGCTTTCTGTAGGTTAAAAGATATTTGGGTAAAATGAAAATGCTTTTAGGGAATGAAGAAATTTCGCAAAGCATGTAGCATGAATGAACTGGAAAATCGTTTCTACTGCCTCGCATAGCAGCAGGAATTAAATTCATGCCTTCTGAAAATGCCTACATCTCATACAAATAAATAAAATGCAATTTAAATTAGGATGGGATTAAGTAATGCAGCGGGCGGCATTATCACCTTACAGTAAGAGGATCTCCAGTTCAGTTTTCGGCTGGGGTGTCTTCTGTTAGAGTCAGCATGTCCTCCCTGTGTTTGGCATTAATTTCTTCCCACATTCCAAGGACATGCAGTTTGTGGACTGGACACATTAAAGTCACCATAGATGTGCAAGTCTGTTTCACCTGCTGTGGACATCAGATCTAGATGATGGTCACTGATGAAGTGATACCCCGATTCCATGTACAAAATTGGAAAAAGATGTTTAATGCTAATGCTGATTATGGATCGATAAGACGGGGAATGATCATTCATGTTTGCATATTACCCAGGCATACACATAGTTTTGAGAATTCCTTGATAGTAATAGTAGCTGTATCACCCTCAAGGAAAGCAGAGACTCTACCTTCAGTTAATGGTATTCTCTGATGCTGCTGGTAGCTTGTTCCATAATACAACTGTAGTACATGGAGCATGCTGATTATGTTCTAGAAAAAGTTATTCTTGTCATCCACCACTTTGATGTCAAAGAGGTGCATAAGAAGTTTTATTAGGCATTGCTTTCAGAATTGTTATACTCTAGAGTCACTCTAGTGCATACACTACAGAAAGACACCAGGAAATGGAAACAAAATCCGTTAAGCACTTCTTGGTGACCAGTTAAGCACTTCTTGCGTTCAAATACACGCACTCATGCATACACACACACACACACACACACACACACACACACACACACACACACACACCAGACTGAGGTGCCCAACATATTTTAAAGTTGTTAGTGCTATTACATAGACAGTGAGCAAGAGCTTAGCGTACACTCTTTCATGGCTTTCAAAAGTGTAAAAACATTACCGAACCTACAGTCTTTTTTCTGTAACTAGTAGCACATCGGTACAGCTGAAGCTCAATGTAGTATAAAGAATTATGATTTTTTTTTCTGATTATATTGAACTTGTTATGTAGTCTCAACATGAAAGTCAACGTTCATCTCTTCAGCCTCATTTCATTTTGAGGTGAATTTCTTAAAAATGGAAATCCAAATATTATCTGTATTATGTTAATGAAAACACAAACACTTTTTTACATAGCAGTTCGGATGGCTTTGGGGGAAAAATATTCTCTCTTTTATTACAATCTTCCTTTGTAGTGTAATGGCTCAAACTGAAAGTAGCATCCTGCAAAAAACATGCACACAGGATAATCAGCACTTTTATACCTAAAATCCTAATTTACTTATAGACAGTTCTGTGAAGAATGTAGTAGGCCACACAAACTCCAAATGACAAAAACAGCAGCAGTGGGTTCAGGTACAAAAGCCGAATCACAGTTTATCCAAGAATTTATTCAATAAAACACACAAAAGGTGTAGTCACATAAAAATCCAAAAGGTATAAACAGTATTCCAAGCGCTTTCGTCTGGTGAATCAGAGAATTTTTCAAGGAAATTAGAAAACTGTTACTGAGTTCAATTTAAACAAATAGATCCACCCCCAATTAACACTGAACCAATAAAAAAAATATAATGAATATTCATAAAGTTCATAAATATTCAACAATCACGTTACAGTACAACCACAGAACCCATGTCATGATAAATCACACTAAAATGTGCAGCAAATAATACACCAATCCCCCCAAATCATGCCCTTGTCAAGATAGTATAGGTAAAAATGCTATTAACAAACATATACATGTATATATATATATATATATATATATATATATATACATGTATATATATAAAATGTAAAGTTTTTAAATACATGTAAAAAATGTATATCAATTCATTTATCCATTTAATGCTTTTAACTTCAAGAAACAGGCTAAGGATAGAGCATCACTGATACCCGGCCAGTTTATTGCATTAGTTTTAATCTGCCATACTGCCTCTTGTTTCTCCAGTTGTAGGGTCCAGGGGCCACCCCTTGGGTCTATGTCTAAAACATCAATTATTATAAATTTAAAATCATGCCCCTCATACTCCTTACAGTGTTTAGCGAGAGCGTTCGTCTCTTTGCCTAACCCAATGTCCCTTAAATGCTCATATATCCTACATCTTAATCTCCTTTCCATTTTCCTGATGTAGAAAGTGGGACAAACCATACACAGGGCACAGTATACCATTCTTTCAGTTTGGCATGTGGTCTTCCTTCGCAGTTCTATAGTAACCCCATTGATAAGACAAGACGAGCTCTCAAGAATATGTGTGCAAGATGAACAAGCCCCACATTTCCTCATGTAACCAATCATAGGTCCCCTCTTACAAGATTCAAGGACAATTTTAAGCATCCTACCCCTTCTGTATTTAAAATTTGGTCTCTCACCCACCCATTGTCGAATGCCATTACAGGATGCAATAATTACCCAATTCTTATATAAGATATCCATAATTAATTTACTGGACCTATTATAGGTCATAACTAGAGATGATCTCAACTGTGTTACTCCTACAGCCCTTTCAGTTTCATTCTCGTCCACAGTGACCAAGTTCGAGTCATCTGCATGATCAGCATTCACTTCAATGACTATTCCATTCAGCCCAAAATAGGTCATAACACAAGTCGAATCTCCATAAGTTACTCCTATGGTCCTATTGTTCTCCTTGTTAACATTGGGTATATTGATCAAGCAAGTTTCATCCACATCCTGATTAAGGACAGCCTTGAAATAACCTTACTCCCTCTTATTCAAAACCTCAATAAAGACCTCATTCACAAGTGAGTTAGGATAACCCCTTCTCAAAAACATTTCCTTCAACAGTTCACATTCATTTAAAAATGCATCAAAAGAGGTAACCATTCGGGCAGCCCTAACCAGCTGACCTTTTACCGCCGCCTTCTTTAGTTTATAATGATGATCACTATCAAAGTGAAGGAAACTATTCGAATATGTCTTTTTACGAAAAATTTCAGACTGAAAAATCTTTCTGGACCTATTCTTAACTAGTTTAACATCCAAATATGCTATTTCATTCTCATCGAAACTTCACGTAAAATTTAGAAATTGTGTCGAGTTGTTCATAAAATCTAAAAATTCTGTAATCTTATCACGGGGACCCACACAAAAAATAAAAATGTCATACAAAAAACAGATGTACATTCTACAGTATTCATAGTAAACTGAGTTCAGTAAATATTTTTTCTCCCACTGCAGCATGACAATGTTTGCATAGAGCCCTCCATATGGGAAACCCATGGCAACCCCATTTTTCTGGAGAAAGTATTTATTGTTAAAAAATATAAAATTATTCATCAATACCACCTCAAACAATACCACCATTCAAGACCAAGCTTGTAGGGTATCACCGTGACTAGGTCTTTGACATCCATGGTAATAAAAATGCCTGAATCAACATAGTCCAGCTTGCTGATTCTTTCAAGAAAGTCCCAGGAGTCTCTACATAAATTATTTTCTGTCGTTAAAAGTGATTTCAAACTGATATCCAAGAATTTGACCAATGGATATGTTATAGACCCATGACCATTAACAACTGGTCTCATGGGGGGATCAAATAAACACTTGTGAATTTTTGGCAAACCAGACATGCATGGTATTTTTGGATAAGAGGTAGGTAAAAAGTTGAATTCATCAACTGTAATAGAACCTTCAATAAATAAGTCATTTAAGATATTACATATCTTCTTATATGAAACATTCAACTCATTCAAAGAGCTCTTCACATAAGCATCTCCCAATAAGACATCCATCATTCTCCGATTATAATCCACCTTGTCCATTATGACCACCCCACCCCCTTTACCCAGTTTAATAATTCTAATATCAACATTAGATCTCAGATTACTGAGGCATTCTAATTCAGTAATACTTAAATTAGTAATGCATCCATCATTTCTTAAATTCCTTGTATCAATTTCACATAACTTTTCAAATATTTGTAGAGGTGGGTGGACAGGTGGATTATAAATACTGGAAATGTGCAGGGGATTACTTACATATTCATCAGATTTTAACAAAATATAAAAATTCAACTTTCTTACATAGTGTTTCAAGTCAATCAATGTGTTTGATAAATCAAAATTCTTTTCTGTTACAAATGTCATACCCCTAGATAACAGGTCACATATTGTTACAACCACATCCAGGGATGAAAAGTTAAACACATTAAAATCACCAGTTTTATTCTTTACAATAACACAGGACTTTAATTCACTATCATTAATTATCTCCTGCCCCTGTAGTTCCCTCTCCAATTCTCCTTTTGATTCACAGTGTAGACCCCCGACCCCTGTTCGTAGTGTGGGCCCCTCGACCTCGGGTTCCTTGTTGTATCAATGTTGGAGGCGTTTGGACCTCCTCAGTGGAGGAAATTGTTCCTCTTCTAAAAAAGTAGTCTCATCTGGTTCATCATAACCATCACTACCATCATTAAATTCATTCGGTGCCACCCAATTCTGTGACCTTGGGGGTTCAGGGTATGCTTTATCCTCATTGTATTGACCCCTATCCCTTTCAAGTTTTCTTATTTTTCTGTTTTTAATAATATTAATTTGGTGCTCAATTGATTTAAAAACTCTATTATAATCAAATAAATTGTCCAAATGAGCTCTATCCCCTGTAATTACCTTATCCAGTTCAGTAGCATCATTAATTAAACCAGTCAACAAAGTCTCATTGTGTTTAACCACAGTGTCCATATACTCAAATCCATGTCTATCAAACATGTTTATCAATTCCTTATGCAAGGGCAAGTTAGCAGTTAAACCAGGTGGAAATCTCCACATTCGTAGACCCTTTGGTACAATCTTAGTTTTCAAGCATTCTTTAAAGTACGAGTTCTCTAATCGTCCTTTCTTTATTTTCAGTAAGTTATGGTCTAGTTTCTGTAGTTTAGTGCTGTAATCAGCAGTACTTACAGTATTTACTGGTGTCAACCTCGGGTTTTCCTGCAGCCATTCACCAACACAAAAACCTCATTCTGTCCCATAAAATTATTCCAGATATTTGAAGCACTATAACCTTCACCTGGAGGTCAATTAACTGTCCCAGTCATCCCATGCAGTGAACGAGGGTTTTCATTAGATAAAGGTCCATTTATAGGGGTTAAATCTGTATTATCAAGCAACCTAAGAACGGCACTTGTAGAAGCCAAGTTCCTGCCTTCCTAGTTTGCGTTACTGATGTCATTGACATCCGCAGCTGCTCCTGCAGTCTAAGAGCGTTCAGTTCACTTTAGCCTCTCAGACATATGTTCTATATGATTAAGGAGATCCTTCATGGACTGGCCAAATGTCTGAGAGAACAACAACTGCTGTGAATCAGTCCCTTGACCCTCTGCTGCCATAATAACTGTAGTATTCGGGCTGGTAATGTGGTTGTTGTACTGTAGGGGCGCTGTGGGGAATTCAGCATGTACTGTTGGTTCTGTATTCTCTGGTAACTTGTTGGTTCTGGTGAATGTATGACTTGCAGAAGTTGCGTGAAGAAGCATGGGTGCGCACCTGGAGGCTCTTAATAAAGAAAGGCCTTACAACTCCATAAACCGTGTGGTCTCCTTATTTACCAGGATATAACATATTGGCGACGAGAAGATGGGATACCTCCGAGTCCGCTGCGAGTAAACTGGTGGGCTGCAGTTCATGTTGGATGACGAAGAGACGGGGCCTGCTGGAGTGATGTCTGGTTCCATGTTGGGGTCACTGGTTGCATACGACTGTCAGACACAGACCTGGGAGGAGTATTGTGAAGTGTTGGAACATTTTTTTGAGGCAAACCAGATAATGGAAGCGGGTCGGAAGTGAACCATATTGCTAAGCTCGGTGGGCAGTAAGACGTACAGTCTGATGAGGAACTTATTGAGTCCGGATAAACCGGGGGACAAATCGTTCACAGAGTTGACGAGTTTACTTCAGTCACATTATAACCCGAAGCCGAGTGCAATAGTCCAGAGGTTCAAGTTAAATTCAAGGACTAGAATGGCTAATGAAACGGTAATGGAGTATGTCGCAGTGTTGAGGGAATTGGCACAACATTGTGATTATGGGGACAGACTGACCGAAATGCTACGAGATAGGCTCGTATGTGGCATTGCAGACGACCGCATACAACGCAGATTGTTAGCGGAGCCTGACTTGTCGTTTGAAAAGGCCTTGAAGTTGGCACAGGCCATAGAGACAGCGACTAAAGACATTCGTGATTTACAACAGAAAACCACGGAAGGGGTTGGAAGCAGGAGTGCGACCCCACTGCCAGTGCATAAAGTGGTCATGGAGCATAATTCACAAGGGAAGTCTGGTCAGTATGCTTGTTACAGGTGTGGAGGTGAACATCTGTCACGGAACTGTCGTTTTTTAACTGTAAAATGTCATGCTTGCGGGAAAAAGGGCCATGTAAAGAAAATGTGCCGCTCAACGCCCTCTCGGGACCAGCCGAAAAAGGGGGAGGAAAAAAGCAGTATGATGGAAAGGAAGGGAAACCGAAAAATAAAACGGCAGTATGCACACCACATGCGTGAAGTTACAGATCAACAAACCAGGGAAGCCGAAGAAGTGTTCACAATGTTTAACGTGAAAGAGGCCAGGTGGGAAAGAGTTGATCCCATTAAAACCCAGTTGGACTTAAATGGTAAAATGGTGCAGTTTGAAGTGGATACGGGGTGTAGTGTGACAGTTCTGTCAAAGGCTGAGTATGGGAAGTTATGGCCCAGAGAAGCTCTGAAGCTGCAGGACTGTTCAGTGACTTTGAAAACCTACACGGGTGAAATAGTTCCCACATTGGGAATGGTGAAAATGAAGGTAAAATATAAAGACCAAGTCAAAGAGTTGCCAGTCATGGTGGTAGCAGGTAAGGGACCAAACCTGCTAGGCCGGGTGTGGTTAAAGGAGCTAAACATGGACTGCCTACAGCTCCATAAGGTAGAACAGCCGGGCCTGACCTTGCAAGAGGTGCTTGAGAACAATGAAGAAGTATTTAAAGAGGAACTGGGGACCTGGAGGGGTCCACCAGCAAAGATACACGTGAAAGAAAACGTAACGCCAAGATTTTACAAACCCCGTCCTGTACCATATGTGATGAAGAAGAAAGTTGAGTTTGAGTTAGAGAGACTCACTAAGCAAGGTATAATTGAACCAGTAAAGTTTGTGGAATGGGCCGCACCAATTGTTCCAGTATTAAAGCCAGATGGTACTGTACGCATCTGTGGTGACTACAAGTTAACAGTGAACCAAGTCTCGAAGCTGGAGCAGTATCCCTTGCCAAAGGTGGAGGATGTGTTTGAAAAGCTGTCGGGAGGTGAAAGGTTTAGTAAACTGGACCTCAGTCAGGCGTATCAACAAGTAGTGCTGGAAGAAGGGTCAAAGGCGTATGTTACCCTGAACACACACAAAGGTTTGTTCCAAGTTAATCGTTTACCTTTTGGGGTTTCCTCGAGTCCAGCTATTTTCCAGAGAATAATGGAGGGACTGGTGGCAGGAATTCCGAAGGTGGCTGTGTATTTAGATGATATCCTGTTGACGGGTAGGAACATTCGAGAGCATCTGGAGACGCTGAATGAGGTGCTGAGTCGACTGCGAGAGGCAGGTCTACGGGTGAAGCGGAGTAAATGTGCTTTCATGGCAACGGAAGCAGAATTCCTGGGCTACAAGGTGGATGCATCAGGCCTACACCCCCTGCCAAATAAAGTGGAAGCCATTCAACAGGCACCAGCACCCACAAATGTTACAGAACTGAAAGCCTATTTAGGCTTACTCAACTATTATAACAGGTTCCTGCCAAATCTGTCAACCCTGTTAGCTCCTTTACCTAAGTTGTTAAGGAAGGAGGCTCAGTGGTCATGGCAAGAGGAACAGGACAGAGCGTTTGAACAGTCAAAGGAACTAATGCAATCTTCAGAGGTTTTGGTGCACTACGATAGTCACAAGGACTTAATTTTGTCATGTGATGCCTCACCTTATGGATTAGGGGCTGTGTTGGCACACCGGATGCCAGATGGACAAGAGAGACCCATCGGGTTCATGTCACGAACTTTGACACCAGCGGAGTCAAACTATTCCCAGATAGATAAAGAGGGTTTGGCTGTGATGTTTGGAATCAAGCGATTTCACAAATACCTCTATGGGAGGAAGTTTACTATTTGTACTGATCATAAGCCTTTGTTGTCATTATTCAACGAGATGAAAGCAGTACCGCAGATGGTTTCTCCCCGCATTCAGAGATGGGCTGTAACGTTGAGAGCTTATGAATACGAGATTGTTTATAAGCCCGGGAAACACCATAGTAATGCAGATGCACTAAGTCGGTTGCCGATGCCAGGGCATCTCCAGGAAGAGGAAGCGGAGGACCGAGTTTTGATGATGGAAGACATCACGTTGGTGTCTGCCAGAGAACTGAGAGTTTGGACACACAAAGACCCGGTGCTAGCTAGAGTGTTCCAGTGGGTCCAGCAAGGCTGGCCAGTCCAACAAACGGATCCAGTTTTTCGGCCTTATGAGGTGAGAAAAACAGAGCTGAGTGTGCAAGATGGATGCGTATTGTGGGGGGCCCGAGTGATAATTCCGTCCCCAGGAAGACGGGCACTGTTACAGCAGTTGCACCAAGGTCATGTGGGCATTACCCGAATGAAGGCCTTAGCCGGTTATTTTTGGTGGCCCAAGTTGGACCACGAGATTGAAGTCGTTGTGAATGAGTGTAAAACATGTCAACAACATCGCAACTTGCCGGTGGCGGCGCCACTACATCCATGGGAGTGGCCGAGTAGGCCTTGGCAGAGACTTCATATAGATTATGCAGGACCTTTCATGGGGGCCATGTTTTTGATAATCATGGATGCTCATTCGAAATGGATGGATGCCTATCAAGTCAAGACATCCACTTCTCTCGTTACCATTGAATGCTTGAGGAGGAGTTTCAGTAGCCAAGGACTACCAGAGACTATTGTATCCGATAATGCTTCATGTTTCACGAGTGAAGAGTTCAAGGGTTTTCTGAGGAAAAATGGCATCGTACACATTACCTCAGCACCTTACCATGCAGCTACGAATGGTTGTGCTGAAAGGGCTGTGCAGACTTTTAAAGCAATGATGAAAAAGTCTGGAGAAGGAAGTTTGGCAGCAAAAGTATCAAGGATGTTATTCAACTACCGTATTACACCACAATCTACCACGGGTTTGTCACCTGCCGAGATGTTGCAAGGACGGAGATTGAGATCCACATTGGATCTAGTGTATCCAAATGTCCGAGCTAAGGTGGAGGGGACCCAGTGGAGGCAAAAAGAATGTCATGATCGACGACGGAGAGAGCGAAGTTTTCTGGAGGGAGATGCAGTGATGACGCGAAATTTCAGTTATGGACCTAAGTGGATTCCAGGGTTCATTGTCAAGAGTACAGGTCCATTATCGTACCAGGTGAGATTGAATGGAGATTTCTTGGTGAGGAGACATGTAGACCAAATTCTGCGGAGCGAACAGAAGAAGGACGCCATGGAACTGCTGGCCTCAGAACTACCGTTAAGTTCGGAACCAGGGCTCGCAGTGGCCGGAGGATCGCAAATCGAGGGAGACCGCCGAAATGTGGAAGGAGAGGTTCCTGAGGATCCAACCGTTCCAGGGAAGGACACACCGATACCTGAAGTGGTAACTGTGACACCGGAGTCACCTAAGGTAGTACCACTGCGCCGTTCTAAGCGTGTGCTGGTTAAACCTAGTTACTTGAAGGACTATCAATGTTAATAAAAGTGCATGTATAGATTACCAGCCTAAAAATAGTAGATTGTATGGTAACCAGTTAATAACTAGCCTGTTATTTACAAGTAAGTGATTAAATGCATTATGGAACTTGTTCCCTAGTTTTGCTTATGTAGGACATTGTGTCTTAGCTTAAAAGGGGAGGAATGTAGTATTCAGGCTGGTAATGTGGTTGTTGTACTGTAGGGGCGCTGTGGGGAATTCAGCATGTACTGTTGGTTCTGTATTCTCTGGTAACTTGTTGGTTCTGGTGAATGTATGACTTGCAAAAGTTGTGTGAAGAAGCATGGGTGCGCACCTGGAGGCTCTTAATAAAGAAAGGCCTTACAACTCCATAAACCATGTGGTCTCCTTATTTACCAGGATATAACAATAACAAACCAGTAAAAAATGTAGTAGGCCACACAAACTCCAAATGACAAAAACAGCAGCAGTGGGTTCAGGTACAAAAGCCGAATCACAGCTTATCCAAGAATTTATTCAATAAAACACGCAAAAGGTGTAGTCACATTTTATTTATTTAATTATTTGCAGTTTGTTTATCAGGATAGTCCATTGGGCCAAGATGAACCCGTTTTCAATGGAGTCCTGGGGAGAAAAGCTCCAAAAACAAACAAGATTACAGTAAGGTTTTAGGTTACAATCATTACAAATACTACAGACTAGTGAAAAACATTACAATAGGAATACTGAGAAGCCATTACATCTTAAGGAACCTTGCACTTAAGAGGTACATTCTAATATATTCATTGTAAATAGCTTAGTACATGCAAGAGCAGGATGTATGAGTTAGGAGAGTAAGTGAAATGGATGTTGCTAGTATAAAGAGGGGAGGAGATTATGTGGGGTGGGAGCAGGAGCATTCCCACTGGGATATTAGATGTGAGTGAAGAGATTTTTTTGAATGAAAAGCGCTTTGAGGTGGTACGGATGGATGGTGGAAGGGAGTTCCAGAGACTTGCAAGACCATAGGATAGGATAGGAGATTTTTACCTGGGGGACGAGTTGGTTTATGCAATTCTATTAGGTTTTGGTTGTTAGATCTTAGTAGTCTATCAGTGAGGTGCATTTTAAAGGCAGAGGAAAGGGAGGGGCAAAGGGAGGGGTTGAAAATGAGCTTGTGTGCAAGAGTAAGTTGAGTGTAGGTGAGATGACTGGATAGTTCTAGCCAATTTAGTTTGTGGAGAGATATACAGTGGTGAGTGGAGGACTTATGGCTGGTAGCGAACTTAGGAATTTTGTTATAGCAAGAGGAGAATTGTGTTTTAAGGGAAGATTGTAGGTTAGTTAGGAGTGGGGCTTCATAGAGGAGGGAGGGGATGAGAAATGTGGTAGAGAGAATACATTTAGTAGAGGGGTGAGGTAACGATTTTGTTAGTAGAGTATGCCAAGTTTTTGGTGTTTTTTTTTATATTTAGTTGTAGGTCGGAGTTGAATTTAAGCTGATTGTCAATTTGGACCTCTAGTTATTTGGCCCCTGATACCAATTTGAGAGATGTATTATTATGGCTAGTGATAGAGAATGGGCTAGCATTGAAAGAGGTGGCTTTAGACAGAGCAAATACCATTAATTTGGTTTTAAAGGCATTGAGTGCTAGGTGATTTTTTTTCATCCATTTTGTTTGGTGGTTGAGAACGCGTCTTGTGGAAGCTTTAGGAGTGTAGGGATGGAGGTGGCATAAGAGATAATAGTTGAATCATCTGCATATTGGATAATATTTGTGAAAGGGATGGAGTGGCGGAAATCATTTATAAATATATTGAAGAGGAGGGGACCCAGTATGGATCCCTGAGGTACTCCAGTTGGGGTGTAAAGGAGTGAGGAGGTGGCTTTTTCCATTTGACTGCTTGATATCTATTGGATAAGTAATGGGTGAACCAGGTGAGAGAGGAGGGGCATAGGTTAAGCTTACAGAGTTTAGTTAGAGGAAGATTGTGGGAGATAGTGTCAAAGGCCTTAGAGAGGTCAAGTAGGAGGGTAGATACAATGTGGCCAGAGTCCTGGGCTTTATTCACGGTTTCTAGGAAGGAAAGAAGGGCAGTCATAGTGCTGTGACGGGTCTAAAACCATGTAATGTGGGAGTTAGTAGGTGATTGTCAATGACATGGGGTAGGAGTTGTAGATGGATAGACTTTTCTAGGAGTTTAGAGATGAGAGATAGAATGGCGATGGGACGGAAATTAGTGATATTGTTATTGTTGCCACCTTTGTGCAGAGGTATGATAAAAGCTTTTTTCCAAATTTCAGGTACAAAACCTTCTTGGATAGAGCAGTTGATTAGAATGCTGATCGGGTAGGCAATGGCTTCGGCAGCTATGCTAAGAAAGTATGAAGGAATGTTATCGGGGGCATTAGAGCATGGCTTCAGTTTCTGAAGGAGTTTTTTTATGGTAGATGTGGGTATAGGTTTTAATGAGAAAGGTGGAGACTGGGAAGAGAGGGTATTTAAGGGTGGTGATGATGGAGAAGAAATGGAAGGAGAAGCAGAAGTGGGGGGTGTAGTGTTGTTAGAGGAGGATGGTGGTAGAGTGGAGAGTGTGGTGGTGTTAGAGAAGGAAGTTTGGAAATAAAATTGATGAAAAAAGAGTTAAATTGTGCAGCCAAATCTATGTCTGGTGCATTAGGGTCTGGGCTGGGGTTATCTGTTTTGCTGGGATTAAGGAGGGTGGAGATTCCTTTCCAGAATTTTTGAGGGTTTGTTTTATGGTTGTTTTGCAGTATGGAGAAGTAGTTCTGTTGATTAGTGATGATAACTTTTTTGACTTTGTTTCTAAGTGTTTTGTATTCATTATGGGTGGGGGGAATCTTATTTTTCTGGTAATGTGTCCAGGCTTTATATCTGAGGCGCATGGTTGCTAGTGTGTTTTTGGTTAACCAAGGGGCAGTTTTGGTTTTTGTTCTTTTTGTCTTTATGGGAGCATGGTGGTCTAAGAGGTTTAAGAAAGTTGAGTTGAAGTGGGCAACTGCGTTTTCCAGGGGTAGAGTTTTTAGAGTGTTCCAGTTTATTGCTTTTAGAGAGTTAGAAAAGGTAGTAGGATTGAAGTTTTTTTGGTAGCGAGTAGTAATATAATTATGAGCAAGATGTAAGGGTGAAGGAAGTCGATGTGTGAAAGTAGATAGGTGGTCACTAAGGGGATCGGGAAGGGTGCCACTGTCAGAGAAATAATGGGGGTGAGAGACTAAAATCCAGTCTAGGGTACTACCACTGGAGAGGTTTTTTGTGAGCAAGGTTATGGAGTTGATTAGCTGTTAGAAGTTGTAGAGGTTGATTTTTAGTGGGATTGTGGGAGACTGAATGGAGGACCAATTGATATTCATGTCTCCCAGAATTATTGTTTCATTGCTAATATTGGTAGAAAGCCAGGAGAGGATGTCGTCGAGTGTAGAAATATTGTTACCAGGGGGATGTAAAGGGAGGCTATACATATATGTTGGTGTTTATTAACTTGAAGTAGTGCTAGGAGTAATTCGGCATTAGTGAAGTGGAGAGTAGATTTGTTATAGGGAGGAACTGATAAGGAAGATAGGTACAGGAGGGCTACTCCTCCCCCTTTTTTGTGGGTTCTATCTTTTCTAATGATAGAATAGTTGGGTGGTGTTATTTCTGAATCTTTTATGTGGAGTTTTAACCAAGTTTCAGAGATGGACAGGATGTCAGGTTTATTATGTGTGAGCCAGGCATGGAGATTAGGGATTTTGTTAGCTATACTTTGAGCATTTAAAGAGGTAAGTAAGATGGATTTATGTGTAGAGTAGGAGGTGGGGGGGGGGCTGGGTTAGGGTGTATATCTCCAGACAGTAGAATGGTAGTTAGATATAGGATTAGGTTGGAGAGGTACTTGGACTGCTTAGAATCTAGGTTGAGCTTTATTAGATTTGTAAGGGTTTTGTTAGTTACGGAGGGGGTAGGGTACTTATGATTATTAGATTTGTAAGGGTTTTGTTAGTTACGGAGGGGGTGGGGTACTTATGAAGAGTAATAAGTTTATAAGGAAAGAGTAGATGGTTTTTATGGGATATAGGCAGGGAGATATTGCGATATGTGTATAAGAGTGGTGAGGTAAGATGGTTTGTTATATGGAAGGATGGTGAGTGGTTAGTGTTAATGGGCTGGGTGAGGTAGAAGATATAGGATATGTCGAGAAAAAGTACTAGTTGAATACAGAAGGATGAGGGTTTCAAAAGCATGGTGAGATCGGGCTAGTAAGAGTAGGTATGATTGTGGCGGAGTAGTTTACAGGGGCAGGTGAGTTGTATGTTTAGGGAGGAGCAGGTGATAATATAGGTTATGGGAGGGAAGGGAGAGGTGACTGATGGTTGATATGGGGTGGGAATAGGAAGTGGGTGTTGCTAGAGCAATGGAGACTAGCTGGCCAGGGAGGGAAGTAGGTGTGGCTATGACATAAAAATCCAAAAGGTATAAACAGTATTCCAAGCGCTTTCGTTTCTGGTGAATCAGAGACTTTTTCAAGGAAATTAGAGGAAAACTGTTATAGGTAAAATTATCCTTAGCCTGTTTCTTGAAGTTAAAAGCACTAAATAGATAAATGAATTGATATACATTTTTACATGTATTTATATAACTTTACATTTTATATGTTTATATGTATATGTTTATTAATAGCATTTTTACCTATACAATCTTGACAAGGGTATGATTTTTGGGGATTGGTGTATTATTTGCTGTACATTTTAGTATGTTTTTTATCATGTCATGGGTTTTGTGGTTGAATTGTACTGTGATTGTTGAATATTTATGAACTTTATGAATATTCATTATATGGTTTTATTTTATTGGTTCAATGTTAATTAGGGGTTTGTTTAAATTGAGCTTAGTAACAGTTTTCTAATTTCCTTGAAAACATTCTCTGATTCACCAGATGAAAGTGCTTGGAATACTGTTTATACCTTTTGGATTTTTATGTGACTACACCTTTTGTGTGTTTTATTGAATAAATTCTTGGATAAACTGTGAGTCGGCTTTTGTCCCTGAACCCGCTGCTGCTGTTTTTGTCATTTGCAGTTCTGTGAAGAGTAAAATAATTGTCATGATTTCTGCTCTATGTAATTTTTTCAGTTTGTCTTTTTGTTCTGACACTCCCTGCCCCATACTGCCAAAACTCATGGCACGCGAGAATTCAGGAAAATTATTTGACAGCTGCAATGGTTCATAGGTTCATAGGTTCATACTAGGCTATCTGCCCTGGGGCAATTATAAGCCTAGCCCGATTCTGTATGGCTTACGCCACCCCTTGATTTGAGTATTCTGTGCCCTTTTTAAGGTTTAGTTTACTGTGCCTCTGTCTAATAGTGACACGGGAGTAATCCCTGGGACAAACCTACGATCCACCTATCGAGATTCTTCTTGAAGAGATTCAGTGAGGTGCTCTGCCTCACATGAACTGGAATTCTATTCCAGAGTGAAGGGAGCCTCTGGGTTATGAACCTGTCCCTCCAGCAAGTTCTATTTATTTCTGTGCTGAGGTTCAAGTCCCTCGAGCGTGTGGCTCTAAGGGATTTAGATTTACTGAGGTGGAGCATGTCCATTAATTCTGGATTTGACATAGCTTTGTATGTCAGGCATAGATCGCCTCGAAGTAGGCGGTATGCAACTGAGTAGAGCTGGAGTTTTTTTAACCGAGCAGCATATGGCATCTGTTTGAGATCCTTGATCCTCTTGGTGAGATACTTTTGGGGTCTTTCTAATTGCTGCAGGTGTCGGGTAAGGTACATCCCAAAATGGGCATTGTATTCTATGATGGGCCTGATGAGGGATGAATAATGGGGCATGATTACCTCTCTTGATCTAGATGTGAAACCCTTCGTGATGAGGTGGGCTATATAGAAGGTCTTTTTAACCACTTTGGCAATGTGGTTTTCAAAGGAGAGATTGCTATCAACTTGGGTCCCCAGGTCCCTAATAACTTTCTCTGTACTTAATGGGTTTCCGCCTATGTGGTAATTTGTGGGCACATTGTTTTTGCCAAAGGGTATGACTATACATTTTTGGGCATTTAGCTTTAAACCATGGTGCTGGCACCAGTTATCTGTCTCTGTGAGACCTTTTTGAAGGATGTTTGTGTCAGCTGGAGAGTCGATTATGGCACCCAGTTTGCAGTCATCTGCGAACTTGGTGAGCCATAGTCCTCCCACGTTTGCATGTACCTCGGAAAAGTATATACTGAACAAGAGTGGTCCCAGGACAGAACCCTGTGGGATGCCACTTGTGACCGGTTTCGAGTCTGACATGGCTCCAGCAACTCTCACTCTGTGGGTTCTGTCTTTGAGCCAGTTTGCGACCCATCTTGTGACATAGGGGTTTATATTTAAGCTGGATAGCTTATCTATGATGCCCGAGTGGGGTATTGTGTCAAATGCCTTTGCAAGGTCCAGATAGGCTGTGTGGACTACCTTCCCTTCATCTATGGCTTTGGTGACTGTTTCGAAGAAGTCAACCAGGTTCAAAAGGCAGGATCTGCCCTTGACAAAGCTGAACAGGGTAGGATCTAGTGTCTGTAGGTCCCCAATGTCTTTGTTTATGAGCTCCATGATGATCCTCTCCATAGCCTTGCAGACTAAGCTAGTCAGGCTTATGGGGCGATAGTTTCCAGGGTCTGTAGAGGCTCCACCTTTGTGGAGTGGGACCACTGTTGCTGTACACCATTCTGTGGGCACATATCCTGTAGTGAGGCTGAGATTGTATAGCTGTTTTATTTGAGGGATTAGTTCCTCTTGGAGTTCATGTAGGATACAACCTGGGATGCCATCTGGTCCCATGGAAGCAGTGTTTTTTGCTTTGGAGAGGGCAGCCTTCACCTGAGCATCAGAGATGTTTGGGAGGCAGCCTTCTGCCGGGGTAGATACTTGCTCTTTTGGGGGGGAGGGGGTGGAGAAGTTTGCACTGAACCTGTCTGCCAGGATATTGGCAATGTCTGTGGGTTCAGTGTATTTTTGTCATTTAGAATCAACTCAGAACAAGTCTGGGAGTTGTATCCCAGGTTCCTAACATAACTGAAAAAAGCCTTATGATTGTCTTTGGTGTCCTGTGCAATTTTTCTCTCGAAGCTGGCCTTGGAGGATTTTATGAGGATCATAATTTTTGCTAGTACTGATCAGAGATGCCTTCCCTATTAGGGATTTTGCTCTATCATGTAGTAGCTTCCTCCTTCTGTTGTACAGTTTATTTATGGCAGGGGTCCACCAGACTGGACACCTGCCTTTGGATGATTGGGTCTTGGTTTTGTTTGGGATAGCATGATCCATGCATTCCTGGAGATGTCCGTAGAATGCGTTTATATAGGATTCTGCAGTTTGGGCCGTAGTTTCTACTGGCCCTGGGGCCTTGAAGGAATCCACTTTGGTTTTGAGAAGTGAGAAGTTCGCTTTTGAGAAGTTTTTCACTGTGGTTTTCTGGGCTGGCCGTGGGGTCGGGATGTGGACATCCAGTGAAATTAATTTATGGTCTGATCTTACCAATGAGGGATATACTTCTGGTGTGGAGCATAGAGTCCCCATGTTGGTAATGATCAGGTCTAGTATGTTGTCCCCTCTTGTGGGAGTGGTGACTAGTTGTTCCATAGCATTTGAGTTTATAATTTCCAGGAACCTTTGGGCTAAGGTGCTGGGGCTTGAGTAGTGCTCCCAGTCAATGTTTGGGTAGTTGAAGTTGCCCAATATAATGGTGTTCGGAGAGATCTTCATGTTCTCCAATGTTTTCAGGAAAGCCGAGTGGGATTCCTGACTTTGATAGGGTGGTCTGTAGGATGCTATAAACTGAAAAGCAGTCTTGCCCACTGTTAGTTGCACATGGATGGTCTCCGATATTTCGTGCAATGCCACTAACCTGGAGGTGTGGATATCCTTGATAAATATGGAAACTCTCCCTCCTTTTGTGGTTTGGTCCGGGTTTTGGGGCCGAAAAGCATGATATGAGGTATAGCCTGGTAGTGCTGGGGTGCTCTCTGGAGCCTTGAACCAGGTTTCTGTCACTGCACAGATATCGATGTTCTCCATACTGAGGAGAGCTTTGAATGCGTGCATCTTGAGGTTAAGACTTCTGGCGTTAAGCAGCATTACCCTTAGTTTCTTGTTCCTTGTGCTGTCTATGGGGGTGGGTTTGACTTTTGAGCCTTGCCTAAAAAAGACACTATGGGGGTAGCAAGAGCCTTTGCCAATATCCGAAAGCCCAGTGGTGACAGGTGCAAGCCGTCCCTAGCGAAGCAACGTGGCTTGTCGAGCATGTCATCCCAGGCTGACAGACACTGGATCCCCTTTGAATGACACCAAAATTTTAGCCAATTGTTAAAATCGATCATTTTGTCTTTGTACTGTGGCATCATTCTAGGTGAGGGTAAGATGCTGCTCAAGGTCAGGGTCATACCAGCCTGGGCTACATGATCAGAGAGCTCCTCTATGTCTCTTTTCATGTAGTCCAGGGAGGTACGTCTCAGGTCATTCACACCAGCATGTACAATGACTGAGTCATATTTGTGTTTGCTTTGGAGTGACCTGAGTGCTTGCGTTATGTGGTGGATCCTAGCACCTGACAGGCAGCTCACCGTGACCTTCTCTTTATTCAGCCTGTTGAGCAGGACGTCAGTGTGTCTGACAATAGAGTCACCTATTACAAGAGGATCAGGTGTGTTATTCAGCCTTAAGGGCTGTGGCTGCTTGGCACACTGACTTAGTGGGCTATGTGTTGTGCGTGTTTTGTTTTGAGGTAGCGTTTGCTTGGATGTCTGCTTTGGAGGTCTCTGTTGCTTAGGTAGATTTTTATTTAGAGCCTCCGAGTATATTTTTGTGTATTTATGTGTTTGGTTCGCTGATGTGGTGGGACTATGTGATACTGGAATTGTGTTGTGTGAGGTTACCTTCTCCTCCTGACTGGTTACACCAGTTTTGAGATGAGAGAGCTCAGCCTCCAGTTTGGCTAAATAGTTGCATCTCTCACATATATTTGAACCTGTTTGGAGGAGGAGAGGGTTGTCCGTGTACATGAGACAGTTGTAACATTGCCTCAAAATTCCCAGATTCACCAGCTGGACTGGAGAGGAAACCATTGACTGACCTTTGGACATGCTAGAGTAATGCATATTCACTTTTGCAGCACAATATCAAATGTAAATAACTGTTCACTAAGCTAGAAGATACAGAACCCCCTTAAGCCATCCTGCTGTTTGAAACTGTCTGAAATAAGATGATAGTATCAGGTTTCATGTAGAATATTAGATTAAGTCCAATGCTTGGTTCAGAAGCTTTGTGATGGAGTTCAGAAAGGACTTTTACTGAGCCCATATACTAGCATGAACTCACAGGAAGCAATTCAGAAACAGGGCTTTTAATGGAGACATATGAATTACTAAAAGGCTTTATTGAGCTACTCAGAGTCATTTTGGAGCTGTACTTCAAATAGTTTGGGATCTTCAACTGTCATCATACTCCAGGTTGATGACTTTTGTTTTCTTTCAGTCAGGCAGACAGTTCTGTTATTTTTCATCACAGATTGGCTATGCAATACAATGCCAGCTATCTTGAAAAAAAGTCTACATATATATATATCTATATATATATATATATCTATATATATCTATATATATATATATATAGATATATATATATATATATATATATATATATATATATATATATATATATATATATATAGAGAGAGAGAGAGAGATAGATAGATATACATTACAACTACACAACCCTCCATTAAAATGTCTGCTTCTTCCCAAAGGGAGTTAATCAGCAATACAGGAAATTCCCAGCAAAGATGCTGATAGAAATTGGATAATTTGTAGTACAATGCCTAAACATTCGGGTCTAGATTAAATCAGCAAACTCTGAAAATAGCAAATGCTGATTTATTGACCCTTAAAAAGCAAAAGCTTGAAATCCTGAAGACATGGAACAGCGATTTTTTCCCAGGGAAAAAAAAACTCTGTTCCACAAAACAAAAAAAAAAAAACATTCAAAACACAAAATAAAGTGGGGGCTTCACCCTCCACACCACCCCATGTGGGGGGCTGTGCCCCCACACCCCCCTACTTAAATATACCAACTCCGAGATCAAATTACACTGGAAGAAATGGCAAAGTCCTGAAAACCGCCCAGCAATTTTTTTCCCTGGGAAAAAAATTGATGTTTCATGTCTTCAGGATTTCGAGCTTTCACTTTTGAAGGGTCGATAAATCAGTGTTAGCTATTTTATGTGTTAATATAGACGCTAAACATTCCATAGCTTTTAGTAACCACAGGACTGAAGCTGACTTGCCCATCTGGAAAATGTTTCATATTCCTCATAGTCACTGACATATTCTTATTATTTGTGCTTGTTTGCTATATTCAATGTTGTTGCTTAGGGTATTCTGCCAGTTTTTAGCTGGGCAGCTCCGTGTGCTTCAGTAACTGCCCTTGACTAAAATGCACATTCAGATAACTGCAGTTGGCCAAAATGTACATTTAGTGCAGCTGGCCACTGTAGAAAAGATCCAGCCCTTGTCATATGGGTTAGCTTCTTCCTAAAGCTCCATCAGAGAAGTGCAAGTTTGAGTTGATCATTTTATTTCTTGACTCTCACTTTTGATGAAAATGTCTTCAATGAATTTTTCCAAGAGACACCACCAAGGTAGCCATGAAAGATGGATCCATCAATTAATGCAGATAATGTCACATTTTGATTTCACACAGCTGTTACTTGTGACACCAATGTGTGTTGTCATGTATATTCCTACAATATAGGAGACCAGGGCACACTGGGGTTAATTCAGAAAAATCAAAAATATTCAGTTGTTCCCCACCTATACTTTTATGAACCTTAAAAGGCATTAGAAGTTTAAAGACATGCATTCTGTATTAAAGTACCATAGCGTAAGGCATCTCAGTTACCAATATCTCACTGAAGTCTGTTTTTCCTGCTGTTCGCCAAGTCACAACTGGAGGTGGTTTCATCTGGTAAACTTCAAGTCTCTGAAGTTGGACTCGCCAATCACTGTTTTCCAAAGCAAACCCCACTGGTGCAGTTTAAACTGTAAGGCGAGAGTAAAGCCTTTGTTTCTCTAAATGTAACCTTTTTCATGTTTATGCATCAGTAGGGATGGTATGTATAAGTCTGAAGATATGGGGGTGTAGAAGTACTTGCCCCCCCCCCAAATACTCTCTTTATTTTTTTCATCTTGGTTGCTAGACTTTGCACAAGTCATTATTAAGCAATTTCGTTATTATTAACTTTAACTCCTGCAAAGGTTTATACAAAAAAAACAAAAAACTGAAACTGAAAAAAAAAATGTTAATTTCAGTAGTTTGTGGCATTCAGTAGCAATTATCACAATGCACATAACTTCCTTTCCAAATGACATAAATGTTGAACTAAAATCCTTAACTGACAATAAGCTATAATTTTGACTCTGAAACACTGTGGACAGTATTTCGACACACCTCTATGCAAAAAGGTATCAGTCACCTTACTGAACTTGACACATTTCCTAGTGAAGTGTAGCAGACGATACAAAAACGACTTTATTTGAAACTTTTTTTCTCTACATCATTTTTTGCCCTCTCTGCCAGCTGACCTTCAAGCTCCATCATCTCCTGATCATTCCCAAGGTGCACCTGGCTGGTGCACCCCCATATCAGCCTATATGAAAGCTCACATTCTTCAGAGTACGTTAGCCTTTTGGCACCTTTTTCCATTGGTGATCCATGATGAGATGCGATCCAAGAATTAAAAAAGCCACTATCCAGGTAGCCATGAGAGACAGATGTGTTGTTCTCCTGACCTACAGCAGTCTGACATCTACAAACTCTCAGAGTACCACACTGATGAGTTATGTATGCCTACTGCATGACTCAAAATAAGGCTGTTGTGCAGTGTACAGATAGATGGGTGTCAGTGTCTTGGCCCATCCCCTGGCATGTTGGGACTCCTGTCTCAAGCAAGTGTCAGTCACATAGAGGGATGGGCAAAATTTCTTTCCCATAATAAATGAACCAGTATCATCTGCTGGCTCCCACCCCCACCTGAATGCTCTAGCACCTGTGACACTACTTAAGCCAGGTTGCCTGGGTCACAATTATGGCTTTATTCCTCTGTGCTATGAAATCTGAACTCTACTTTAAATCTGGTCATACCGAGGCTCTGATATGAAGAGTTGTTTCCCCCCAGAAGATGCAGAGACCAAAATACTTTCAGAGAGCTTGAACAACCTTAATCTGACATTGTACACAGTGGGAATCAAATATAGTCTATGTATAGTATAACAAACAGAAGAAATGCGGAATTATTCAGACATTTATGGATCACAGTGAAAATGGATAATACTATGTATCTGGATGCAATATTTAGACTTTAAACATTTGATAAAGACTATCAAAACATCCAAACAGGACTTTTTAGTAC
The DNA here is from genome assembly GCF_019279795.1 of Protopterus annectens. Taxonomy (NCBI): domain Eukaryota; kingdom Metazoa; phylum Chordata; order Ceratodontiformes; family Protopteridae; genus Protopterus; species Protopterus annectens. The sequence continues at coordinate 1,290,197,015 of NC_056746.1, read as the reverse complement.
ACAGTTTTGATTAATAAGATCATATCAAGTATAAGATAATGAAACTTTAGCATTTCAATACAAAATTGTTTTGTCAATATCATGTATTTAGTAAATCTTTCTCTTACATATACACAAGAGAGCATAAGTTTTGCTAGTCATTACTACATGAATTAAAATTGCAGGCAACTGTTATGATTTTATAAATCATAATTATCTCAGAATTCATAGATTGTTACTTGGGAAATGATGCAGGAGGCCTTTCTAATCCTAGCCAAGTTTTCCTGAAAGAGTAATGATATCCTGTATCCAAATAGAACATTGAGGGCCAGACATTTATAAGCTACCTCTGTCCATAAGGGACATGGCTTCCAGGCCTGATGTAAACTTCCTTTTCCCCATCCACTGGTTTAGGTTGCACTTAAACTGGGGAATAGATGAACTCAGCTTCACATGCATGGGAAGCTTTTTCCACAGGGGGCAGTCTCTGGGATGCATATCTGTCTCTCCAACATGTTCTGGTTAAGTCACAGACAAAATTCAGGTTCCTAGACCTTGTATTTCTGGTAGTCTTTGACTTATGAATACATGGGAGATTTCAGAAGTATGGGGTTTGTGGATGCCTTGTAAGCTAGGCATAGATCACCCCTCAGCAATCTATAGGAGACTGAGTAGATGGAAAGGGAGGAGGGTTTGCATAGTATATGAGGTCTTGACATCATAGGCATAAGGTACAGAGTTTACCTCTGACTACAAGTTGGCTAGGCTTAAAATGGCCCTTCAAGGCAGTCAGCCTAGTATTCACCTATGAAACTGTGAAACTATGAAAGGGCTTTAAGGCACTCTGCATGACACAGGTTTATTACTCCTTGCATTCTTTTTGTAAGGAATCTCTGAGGTCACTCTACTTGCTGCATATGCCTGGCCAGGTATATACTGAAGGAAACATCGTCTGATAAGGGGAAAATACAGTGGTATAATGACCTCTTTAGACTTTGATGCCATGCCCTTACTTACAGGTTGCCCAACATAAAAGGATTTCCTCACCACTGTGTCCATGTGGTGGTCAAAGGTAAGGCTACTGTCTAAATGCATACCTAGATCCCTGACCACTAGACTGACTCTAAGGGGCGTATTATCAACATGGTGACTAGCTGTGCAGAGTCTTACCTTATATGAATTTCCTTTAAGATTACCAATGTCCTCATTTATCATGTCTATGATGATTCTTTCCATGGCCTTATATATGAGGCTGGTAAGACTTATGGACCTGTAGTTACCTGAATAAGTGGTTTGACCTCCTTTGTTCAGGGGAATGACAGTAGCCATCTTCCATTCCTTGGGCACAAAACCTGACTCAAAGCTCCAGTTGAAAAGTGATTCATGTGGACCAGATAGGTCATGTTTCATGCTATTTATTAACCATCCAGGGATGTTATCATGGCCCATCAATGCAGTGCTCTTGGTCTTGAAAAGTGCATCAGTGACCTTTTGCCTAGTAATGGCTGTAGGGATTGTGGTATGCAGTATTTCCTTTGGACTATTGGGGGAGTGGGGGGATGAATTTGAGCTAAACCTCTCAGTTAAAAAGTTGGGTATGGCCTCTATTTACATGGAAAAATCTTCCCATCCATGTGAGGCTGAGTTCGTCTATTACCCATTTCAGTGTGAGTGATGCCATTTACAATAAGTACTACGTATTGTTATATATTTCCCCTGAGATTATGGACATAGCTGTAGAAAGCTTTGTGGTTAATCTTTGCCCGAGAAGCTATTTTTTTCTTCAGATGCAGTCTTTGAGGTATTAATTACCCCTCTTAGCTGCCTGTTTAGATTGGTCAAGGGGTTTTTAGTATGTATGGCTTTGTTCCTCCCATGCTTGGCCAAGATTTTTTTCTTTTGTTGTACAACTGATTGATATTGTGATTCCACCAGGGTGGCATGTCTTTTGAGTGTCTTAGTCTTAATATGAGTGGACACAGCTCACTCTATATGGCTATCAATATGGACAGGGATTTTGTGAATAGCTCAGCACATTCTATGGTCTTTACTGGGTTTGGGGGTGCTTGAAATTTAACCAAGGTGTCACTTAGTAGAGAGAGGTTAGCCATGGGATAGTTCCTAAAAGTTTTTGGTTTCACTGGATCCCTGGATTTAATCTTTATTTCAAGAAATGCTACCTTATGGTCAGATCTGATGAGCAAAGACATTACATTGGGTGAGGAACATTGGTTCCCCCATGTTTGTGAGTCCAAGGTCAATATGTCTGTACCCTGGCAGGACAATGGACCAACTGTTCCAGAATGTTGATATTAACAATGTTTTGTAATCACTGGCTTTGTGCATTAGAAGTAGTGTAGGATTCCCAGTCAGTAGACGGGTAGTTGAGATCCCCCATGAATATCATATTGGGTTGAATGATGAGGGAATCTAGTACGTTGAGATAGGTAGTATGGGTTTCCTGGTACTGAACAATGGAGGGGGACCTATAGATCACAAGGATATGGTACAGACACTGCTTATGGTGAGTTGCACATGTATGAGTTCCAGTGGGTCATACACTTTGAAAAGACTGGATGTGAGGTTGGTTTTAATACAGACCGAGATTCCTCCACCTTTAGTTCCCTCTTGTGCAGTAGCTGGTCAAAAGGTATAAAAGGCATTATGACACTGCATTGCTGGGGAACTGTCTGCAACTAAAAACTATGTCTCCGTTACTACACAGATGTCTACACTCTCCAGGGAGAGGAAGGCTTGTAGGAATTGGAGTTTCTTTTTAAGACTTCTAGCACTGAGCAGTACCAACTTCAGATATTTCTTCATAAGTTCAGTTAAGTTAAGGAGGTTTATCAGTTTGGCATTCCCTAAAAAAGGCACTGTGAAGTGGAAAAGGCCTTTGTCAATATCCAAAAGCCTAGAGGTGATACGTGCAGGCCATCTTTGACAAAGCAGAGTGGTCTGTTAACCATGTCTCCCAGGCCCTCAGATACTGTACCCCCTTGGACTGATACCAGAAGCTAAGCCAATTGTTAAAATCAATCATTTTCTGTTGGTAATGTGGCATCATCCTTGGAGAAGGTAGTGTGCTGCTCAGTGCTAGGCTCATACCTGCCTTAGATGCATAATCAATGAGCTTGATCATGTCTCTCTTCATATAGTCAAGGGAGGTACGTCTCAGGTCATTAATACCCACATACTGGTACCTGTGGTTTGATGACCCGTGTGCCTGTGTAACTTGACGGATCCTAGCTCCAGAAAGGCAGCTAACCGTGACTCTCTCCTTACTCAGTCTGGTGAGGGGGACATTGGTATGCCTCACTATAGAATCACCAATGACCTGGAAATTTGGCTGTGCACTGGTTTGCCTTAAGTATTAAACAGTAGAGGCACTGGATACAGTGTTAATATTTGTTATGAGTGATGTTTTAACAAAGTGTTTACGTGATGACTGAGTAACATTTCTTTGATTGTACTGTGCAGAAGGTCTTATTGATTTAAGAAAATTACCTGTAAGTGCCTCAGCATAAGTAGCTTTATGTGTAGGGTTTTTACCCTGTGTAGTAGGCATGGTGTCACTGACAACCTCTATAGGATTAGTTTTGCTCGTATGAGAGAGTTTTGTCTCCAGTGTTCAAGTGTATTTACACCTTTCACATACTTTATCTGTTTTATTAAGAATAAGAAGGATGTCAGTGTTCTGGGGTAATTACTACAATGCCTTAGAATACCCATCTCAACCAAATTGGCCAGTCAAGAAATGCGTATCCATGGCTACTGATCTACTAGGGTGGAGTGAGGGAAATTTAAATATTGAAAAGGTCAATAAGGCAAGCAACTTGATGAGGAATGTTAAACAATGCACAGACTAAATTCTCTAGTAGCTAAATAAATCTGTCTGGACAGTAATGCCACAAGAGCATAGACCACAAACCTTCCTAATGTAAAATAACTGGTTTGGAACCCATGTGCTTAAACCAGAACAAAGACACTTAGAATAACAGGCACAATAAGCATTCAGCTAGCAATTCCCAGCTCAGAAGGCTGGAGGCTACACTCTCCTCTCAAAGATTATAGAGGACAAGCCTTCTTAATGTAAAATAACTATTTTAAAAGGGAGAACAAATGAAATTGAAATCTGCTATCCTATCATCAGTAGGTACACATTTATTTCCAGTTATTTTCTGAAGTCATCAAAGTATGCTATCTACAATATAACATACATTTCAGTAAAACATTTCTATCTATATGTAGCTGACAGTTTCAAGCAAGCTGCTGAAATAAATAAGTCTTGGTGAGATTCACTAAAGCCTACATGGTCCGTTTACACCATGTGTGCATCGCAGAGTGATGCACACATGGTAGCGCACAGTTTTGGATTCAATAAATGGCTCTACATGGTGTGTAGAGCTGCACACCACTGCACAAACAAGGTAAACACTGTGGCATGCTAATTACAGCATAAGCAGCTGAATTGTATGCTAATCAACCAATCCAAGATGGAGGAGCCGTTCAACAAACTATAAAGCAACCATATAGACTCAGTGCTGGTTTTCCTTTCGAATTCCAAAACCTATTGGACTATAGCCATGGAAAGGAGTCTGCACAAAAGCAATGTTAGGGGCTGCTATTGCATTAATTCATGTGTATGTGCAACAGGCTGAAGTTTAAGCTACTGCTGCTGATAGTAGACCAAGGACAAGAAGGAGAAGAGCTTTCAGTCCCCAGGTAACTTATCACAACCTACATGATGTGGAAATTGTAGAGGGGTACAGGCTGGATAGAGACACACTACAGGAACTCTGCAACCCCTGTCGTCCTGAACTCAGAGCCAGGGCAAAACAAGGGGAACCCATCCCAGTGGAGACAAAGGTATGTGTAGTATTTAGAATTTAGCTACAGGTACCTTTCAGAGACCAACAAGGGACATGCTGGGGGTGTCACAGGCATCAGCATCCCAGATCCTCCATCAATTCCAGAATGCTATGCTGCAACATACTAGTGACCACATATATTTTCCTTGTACTCCTGAGGATAAGGCCAGAAATATGCAGGAGTTCTACCCTGTAGCACACTACCCTGAAGTACTGGGTGTTATAGATTGCACACATATAGAAATTAAGGCACCACCCAGGGAACAAGGAACACTCTACATTAATAGAAAAGGCTTCCACTCTATTAACTCTCAGGTCATGTGTAATGCCAAGGGAATCATCTTGAATGTGTGTGCTAGCAACCCAGGCAGTTACCACCACTCACATATTTAGCACACCTCTCAACTGTATCAGATGTATATTGGTGGGATCAGGGGATATAGGTTATTCACTGGAAATGTGGCTTATGACACCAATGAGAAATGTGCGTGCGCACACACACACACACACACACACACACACACACACACACACACACACACACACACACACACAAGCGCACACACACACACACACACACACACACACACACACACACACACACACACACACACACACACACATGCTGAAGAACGCCATAATTAAGCACACACTCAAACCAGAAATATCATAGAGCATATGTTTGGGCTGCTGAAATCACATTGTTGTCTGGATACATCTGGGGGAGCCCTGCAGTATAATCCATGGACGTGTACTGAAATATTCACAGTATGTACCATGCTACACAACATTATCCTCAGAAAACAGCTTCAGCAGGATCAACAAGGGGAAGGGTCACACATCCCACCACCAATGGCAAGGTCACCATAGCCACATGCAGATGAGGAGTCAGAGGGGATCCAGCAGCTACTGTGGGTGCAGGCAGATGTAGAGGTGCTCAATATGCTCTCGCATTGGCTAAGAGGCAATGCATAGCACACTCACTCACTACCTGAGGGCCCAAAACCTTCCTCCTATACACATACATATAGTAACATTGATGCCAGGCAATGCTCACAATCTTTACCTACCCATGTAATAGCTGTGTACTACTTGCATCAGACAGAGTCAGCCCTGAACATTAACTGTTGCAACTGCTGGATTTACAAGGTAAATGTTGAACCTGGAGTGTATTGTGTAATAATATGAATGACTGGCATATCCTTCCATGTTGTTATTTGGTAGTGTAAGTAAGTAAAAGGTGGAAGATTTGTACAGCCATTACTTTATCATGTGACAGCAGAGACTTATTTAACTTATATGTGTCCATTATTAAGTACGTAGTAGGCCTCAGGCATCAAAGATTCACACAGTCATACCTCTCAAAAGTAGTGATGGTCACTGCATGCCCTCAGTTTAGCAGCAAACATTTGTAAGCACCAAATATTTGTACTGGAAAATCATTAAAGACAGAAGTTAGAAAGTAATGATACAAATTTCAGTTTCAGACTTCACTACCCTCACAAGATCATTAACAATAAAGATGGAAAAAAATTGTAGCTATCAACTGTCTAACTTTCTAAGACCAATTTAAGTCAAAGGTACAATTACCAATTCAACATCACAAATGCAGATATACTAAGCACTACATCAGCTGTACACCTGAGTATCAAACACAAAGCTTATGTATCCATGAATCCAAAAGATATAAAACAAGAATATGGCATAATTATCATCACTTGCACAGGGTGTTGTTGGGGGGGGGGGCAGGAAGCCTAGGCTAACACAAAAGGTCAGTGAGTGTGTGTGAGTAAGAAAGAGATCAAGCAGGCATTCAGATAAAGCAACAAATGGCCAGTGAGACAAAATGAGTTTTAAGCTTCACGGCTGAACCATGTAACTGTTGGATGTGTGTCTGTGTGGGTTCTCCAGGTGAACTTGGCGTGTGAGTATTTACATGAACACAGCCAAGCTCTGTACTAGCTCTACATCTTGGTATGTTGGACAGGTGTGAGTTGTGCATGGTAGAGGTGGCAGTTCATTGTTGTAGTACCTGACCAGGACAACTGGCTCTTCTGCCAAGAGTTGCACTGACACATCCATGCCCATGGTCAGATGCACTTCTGCTACCTGAACATGACTCATGTCTGCTGGATGAGCACCCCTCAGGAGGATGCCCTGGACCACAACCCCTTGGCCTGCCATGTCTAGGTGTGGACAGCCCAACCACTGATGGAGCAGTGGAAGTACTGCCACTATGGGAGTGTGATCAGGCATGACCATGTTGGCTAACAGCAGATGCTGTGGCTGACCTAAGTTCAAGAGGATGTCACCCCCCTCCCAGCAGATGTTCCATCACAGACATCATCGTTCCAATGTGTCATTCATCCAATCCATTCAATTGGCAACACGGTGGAAGCAGTCACACATGTCAGCCTGTGCCACATCTACAACCTTAAGCATTTCTATGAAGGACCCATGGGAAAGTGTCTGTATCTCTATGACGGCCACAAACATATGTTTAGTGGCATGGGAAGAGATCTGGATCAGGTGGAGGATGGACAGAATGTGTACCACATCACTAAATGCTACACAGCACAGTGAGGTAGGCCACTCCAGTACTGATGTCCAGCATGTCCGTGTGCCAGCCTTGCATCACTGCCTCTGCTGCTCTTGCATTACTTGCTCCCTCAAGTAGTACTGCTCCAAAAGCTGGTGCAGTGGTAGCCACAAGAAGCAGTGGCAGAAGTGGTGATTTAATTACCTGCCAGGAGATGCCAGGGTTGGTCATGCCCTGCATCACTGGTGCATGCCTATGCCAGATGGAGAGGCTGCTTTCCCTCATGGTCCATACAAGGAGAAGACATCAAGCACTCCAGCCGCCAGTGGTATAAAGGGACAGTGATGACAGTCCAGTGGGTGAGGTCTCGATTCTTACTGTCTCCAAGCTTGACAGGCATGAGCCTGTGATGTCCCCTCCCTCAACCCAATCACGGTGCCTCCCAACCTTTTTTGTCCCTCATGTTCCTGTCTCTTGTGTTATTTGTCTTGTTCATTTGTATTTGCTTCCTCACCTACCCAACTTACCTGACCCAGTCATACCTGCGCCCCTCACCCAGAAGTCCTGTCTTACTGAATTAAAAAAAGAATGGGCACCTGTCCCACAAAAAAAAAAAAAGAAAATCGTCTCATACATAGCTCTTCATTTCACTCATGTGTCTTCTTGGCACACTTAATTGGCCCATTTGGCTACACAACATGATTACATTGTTGTCACCCCTCTCTCTGGAGGTGACAGTCCAAATTCAGCTAATATTCTGCACATATGATCAGTTTTACTGTTGAAGAAATGGATAGGTATGGTCCTTCCCTACCTCCCTCCTCCAAATACCTGTACTGCTTTCCCTTTGTTCTTCTCTCTGCTTGCTCCCCATTTTACCACTTTCCTACCTACCCCATTTTAACACTAATAAACTGGTCAAAACATAGACTCATGCATGACACACATAAGTAGCAAAAAAGCAATGCATCCTTTCACTTTTTGGCCTTTGTGTGGAGTTTGGCATCACACAGCAATGTCAAGTGATGGTGAACAGTGGTACAATGCCACAGTTCACTCTGCACAATGCCGCTTAACCCCACTGCACTATGCCAACACACAGCAACACATGTACTATAATCAATTAATGTCATTCCATTATCACTGTTTTTTTAAAAGTCTTCGATACACCTGGATTTGAACCCAGTATCATCTGGGCTCAAAAAGAAATGTGTCAATACATTTACACCTGCTGCCACAGAGTCAGTTTAGCAGCAGGTGTGTTTCACAGACTCAGTACTAACTCTCAGACTTTTTGTAATGTGGCTCGTGTTTGCACACTGTTTAACCATGTGCAAACGGGAAATAATGGAAATGTGTATCTCGCATGTGCAAGCACTTTGCAACTGTCGTGCAAACCCACTGCTTGCTGTGCTATGGAAAATTATTTATTCATTTATTTTACATTTGTTTAACAGGAGAGTCCGACTGGGCATAAAACCCTTTCTCAGTGGAGCCCTGGGGAGAAAAGCTCCATCGTTAGCAAACTATTTTGTTAGTAGAAAGAAAATTGTATAATACAATAAAGAAAAAATAGTAGTTGCAGGTAGTGACATTGTATACAATAAGAGTGCAATTACGATACTTGGTCTTATATACAGGTAGCACAGCAAACTGAAGACTTAAAATCTAATAGATATTAACAGTGAGAAAGAAAAAAAACAACATAGGTTAGTCATATGGCTTACATTCAATGCTCTTATTCTATAATATTCTATATTAGTGCTGTTTTCTGTCCATTTCCTGTTTATGACATGAAATTACATGTGGAAACCTAAGAATTTGAAAGCTCTGTCTAACAATATGTCTCATATTTACAATACAGCCATGTGTTGTCTCCCCCCAAGCATTGCAACCAGGGGCGACTCGTGGCATCAGACTGCCGGACTGCAGCCCCCTCAGTTGTTTTTGGTCTTCTTATGTATTTAATCATTAAATTAAAAAAAAAAAAGAAATCTCTTTTTTTTACTTTAAATTTCGAGTCCGTGACCCAAAAGTGCAGCGCTAGCATGTGCACCTAACCTTAACCACGCGGTTGTAAACAGCTTTTTTTTTTTGTTTGCAGCGGAGGAGCACATAAGCCATCATTGTGATGCCCAGAAGTTCCAAACCGCATAGACTTGGAAGGGGCTCGATGCTACTCCCGCAGGGCACGTCAGTCATGACGTGCCTGCTGGGCTAAAATGCTGCTGATGTTTGTCTCTTCCTCTTCCCGGGCTTTATGGGAAGAGAGAGAGGAGAAATCATCAGTTTAGTTAGATCCGATGAGGAATTGAACTTTCTTTTTGGCAAAATTAGTTGTGTGATCAGATCATCATTGTCTTTTTTTTTTTTCATTTCTATTTGGAGCCTGGAGGGATTATCGGGTTTGGTTATCATTTACTTGGAGTGAAGAAGATAGAAGAACTTCGAAGAAAGAAAGTACAGGGTGTGTGCTGCAGAATTAAGTAAGTAAATTAAACAGGGACTCTCTTCTTACTTGGTAAACCAAACGCAAAAGGCTGAGCTTCAGTGGCTTCTCAATTGTGATATTTTTTTTTCCTAAGAAATTTAAAAAAGTTTAATGGTGTTGCACAGATATTGCTATGAATATTCTATCATATTGCAATTAATACTTTTGAAAATCTCTGCAGGAAACTACTCGATCATTTATACAGTACTACTGTAAATTAAGTTAACTTTGAAACACCATGATAAACCTATATTTCATTTTATAGTCATTTAGCATGTAGTTTCAATACATTGTCATTACCAAGGTCACAGACTGTATCCTTCTTATGGGTCTGATTTTTTTTTTCAACTGTCTACATTTTCTCTGAGTTTGCGTGACCTAAAAGATAGTTTATATTAAGTTTAAGGCATAGAGACATGCCCTCGCCTTAGTCCCAAAGTACATGGGCCAGTGTTTTTGTTTGTTGTGACTTTTAGTGTTTCACTTACAAGGGTTTAAACCTTTATTTTGTTTTGAATAACTATGCATTGATTAAATCACACTGAATTATTTATACTTGAAGCATTTCAGCTGAAAATGAAACTATTGCCATTGGGTATTAATTTAGATTATGGTGTCATGACTGGCTTCCTGTTCACTTTGCCAGAATATCACTGTAAATGCTTGCTACTCGATACCTTTAAACTACCATGTGAGGAACTTTTATACAGAGCTAATATTACCTGTAATGTTTGTTTTGTCACATACCTGTTTGTTTATATCCTGGCTGGCTGGTGCTGCTAGGGCAGTTTTACTGTGAAATAACTACAAGGCGTACACATGCTTTTGAAAGTTATTGATGAGTCTATTTGTCATTTGTTTGATGGGCATGGTGTACCATGTATGTTGGATGCTTTTTGTAGATCCTTTACCTGGATGATTCAATGAGCCTGTACAGAGTCTGCACTAGAACTGCATTTTAGACAAGTATGCTATAGAATATTTTAAAAGGAGATCACATGGTAATCCTTCGCTACGAAGTTGTGTGTGTGTGTAATTTTCTATAACAGACTGGGATAAAAAGGCATGATATGTCAATAAGCTGAGCAGATTGCCTTTATTGTGTCTATGTGGACATTGCTAAAATTGATTAAATGTAAGATTATAAGATTGTAATTCAAAAAATTCAGAGTTAGATATTTCTGGAGGATGTCTTAATGTTAATTAATAAGAAGTTATGTACCTACCATAACGTTCCATGTTAGTTGTCTTCTCTCGCCTTCTTTCTTGCTTAATGGGTTCGGAGCCGATCCTCGGCTCTCGGCTCTTCTGCTTTAGCTCGAGAACTCCTTTTACCAGCTCGAGGCAGCCCCATATCCCATGATGCAAGGCAGGAAGTACCCAGATCTCGTTTGTTGACAAAGGGCAATAACACCAAGCATAAAATACTTCCCAAAGGAAGAAGAAACTTACAGATGGAAAAAGGACCAGGTCTGAATGGTCTTTAGCATAATAGTTTCTTATACAAGGTCTGTCCAGGCCAGGGGAAGGAGGGAGGGAAGGCGAGAAGACAACTAACTGTCAATCTCGCCTTCATTCTTGCTTGATGGGACAGCACCTCTATCCTGGGTGGCTCAATGGAACAAACTCTTGAGGACTGTAGAGCCAAAACTGGCTCTGTCCCTGGAGGCCAAGTCCAATTTGTAATGGGAAACAAAAGTGTGAGGAGTGGCCCAAGTGGCGCTGCACAAATAGTGTCCAAAGGCAGTCTAGCTTGAAGGGCTGTAGAAGTAGGTAAACTCCTCGTTGAATGTGCTTTAGGTTTTGAGCACAGCTGTTTTCCATAAATTTCAGTGATGACCGAAGAAAGCCATCTGGACAAAGTCACTTTAGAAACAGGAAGGCCTTTTTATTATCCGCATAGGAAACAAAAAGTTGATCAGATTTTCTAAATTTTTTGTTCTGTCCAAATAATATCTAAGCTGACGGTGGACGTCAAGATAATGTAGCTTTTGTTCAGCTCTATCTGAATAGTTAGGAAAAATACAGGGAGATCAATGGATTGATTCAGATTGTTTTTTAGGTAAAGGATGGATTAGTTCTCAAAGATACTCTGTCTTTGTGAAAAATCAAATAGGGGAGCATGAAGTTCAGACCCACCCCCTGGCGAAAGCCAGCCACCAGGAAATTTTTCTTCAAGAAAGATATTTTAGGGAACAAGAAACAGCTGGCTCAAGAATCAAGGATGTCAGCACTTAATTTAATTCCCACTGAGCAGGACGTTTCCTGATTGGATGCTTTAGTAAGAAAATTCCTTTCAAAAAGGCCCTGCAGAGCCTATGGGACATAATATTATGATCTGCTATCCCGACATGAAAATTAGAAATAGGAGGCAACTGATCTCTGACTGTGGAAGAAGAGGAGCCTGCATGAAAAATCTCTGCTAAGAAGTCCAGAACTGCCTGAACAGGGGCAGTAAAAGGATCAATATTTTGGGCCTTAGCCCAATAATTCCATTTGCTTGTGTAAATCCTCCTGGTAGAGGATTTTAGTGATATGATATCTCTAACTGGGTTAGAGATCAAAGGAAGCCTGGCTAAGGAAGGAAGTGGAGCAACCATGCTGTGAGGTTGAGAGAAGGGATTGACGGTGCGCAGTTGACCGGATTGGTGAATCAGTAGATCTGGCACTGGGTCCAGACTGCACCAAAAGGTGATGATGGAGGAACGGAACCAAACTTGTCGAGGCCAGTAAGGGGCAATGAGAATCAATTTGGCTCTCAAAGCGGTAGCTTTCTGGATCACCTGAGGGATCAGAGGAAATGGAGGAAGGCATAAAGAAGTCCCTGGGGCCAATCCTGGGTCAGAGCGTCTCTGGGGATGGCCTGATAGAGGGAAGAGGCTGAAGAAGTCTGGACATTTGCTGTTTTGGGGAGTAGCAAACCCATTCCAGAAAAATCCGGGCTTATGGATTGCTTCTATGGATATATTGAGAGACCACTCATGAGGCATGAGAATAGCTCTGCTCAATCTGTCCGCTATAATGTTGGTTTTCCCAGGGATATGCGTTGCTACCAGAAACCGATGAGAGGAGCACCGCCATTTGCAAAGTCGCTTCTTCGACACACAAGGGTAGGACTTTGTTCCGCCCTGTTTGTTGATATACCAAACTACAGACATGTTGTCTGTGTGGACTTGAGGGCTTGCAACATTAAAAGCACTGCTCTCATCTCCAGGACATTTATGTGCAGATGGTAATGAACCATCCTGCCCTGATAATGACCCCCACCCGATCAGGGAGGCATCCGTGGACAGTGGGCTCGGGGGGGACGGAGGTACAAAGCACCTGCCTTGGTGAACCTGAGGCGATGTGATCCACCAAGCAAGATGTTCTTTAGATGTTTGTGTCACCAGAATCGAACAGCATCCACTGAAGGAGGCGTTTAGAACCATTCTGGCCTGTACTTTCTTGCTGGCCAGAGTCTGAATGTCTGAAACTCTTTGTTCTGTAAGGGTAGCTGACATCCGAAACAGTGTTTAAGTTTTGCGCTATGAAGGTAATAGACTGGCAGGGCGATAAGGATGACGTTGACTGAGATGCCCAAATGAGAACAAAGGTCTATTGTGTAATCCCTGGCTTGTATAAGCTGATGCCTGGTGGTGGCTGACAGGAGCCAGTCTCAGGTGAGCCGTGACCACTGCCATGCATTTGGTGAACACTCTGGGGCTGTAGTGAGACCAAAGGGCAGGGCTCTGAACTGGAAATGACTGGACCCCAGCAGTTGTCCTTCTGTAAGAAGGGCAGAATTGACTGAAGAGTGACCATTCGAATCTTGTCTTCCTGACAGACTTGTTGAGTCTGCTGAGATCCAATATTGGTCTCCAGTCTCCCCCTTTTGGGACCAAAAAGAACCTTGAGTAGATTCTCTGAATGGTCTATTGTAACTGGCTGAATGGCTAACTCTGCAATGTCCCTTAGACCGGTGGTACATCTGGAAGGGAACTTGAGGTGTAACCCTTGGATATGATCGACTGTACCCATCTGTCTTGAGTGAGGGAATGCCAGGCTTCTGGGGTACAGTGATATCTTCCCTGCCTCTCCAAGGAGGGACAGCCGGGCAACACCTCAGGGATGCTGAAAGGGCTTATCAGAGAGGCCCCCTTTCCCCTGGTTCTTGGGGACCCTCTCTGCCTCTAGCGGGCTCTGTTACCTGACCCTCTGCCTTGGGATTTACAGAACCACATCTTCCCACCCTTCTGTCCTTTGGGATAAGGCCTAACAGCAGAAAGAGTCTTGCCGTCCTGCTCACACCTGGTCAAGGTCTCCTTCACCTGAGGGCCAAACAAAGCTGACCCATCAAAGGGAGAATTTGTGAAGGTAAAGGGATCCAAAAAATCACATAGCCGCATCCAGGCTTGGTCTAAGAGCCACACCTGGCATAAGATATATGGAGGAGTTAGCAATGGAATTGAGGGTTCCTAGCGCAATCTTTTCTTGAGCCCCTGCAGCTGTAGGATCCTGAACTACTTCTCCCAGCTCCTTCAGGATATCTCTGGAGTCTGGTGAAGTGACAAAGATAATTGAGCTAAACGCATAGCAAAGGTCGCTGAGGAAAATATCCGCTTGCGTACCCTATCCATGGTCCTAGAGTCCAGCCACCACCATGGCATCAGCGGGACACCCTTGGTTAGGAATTGTTTGTCACTAGGGGCAGTGATAAATTTAGAAGGCCTCCTAGGGACTGGCTCTACAGAGTCAGGAGCTGTCCCGCCTTTGGGTGCAATAACCTGCATAAGGGGTGGAGACACCCAGGAGGTGGAGGGCGAGGATCCAAACGCCTCTAGGTATACTGACTCATCCTCAGAGGGATTGTTGGTGGGCCAGTTCCCCTCTGTTTGAGAGTTCTAGGATGTCTGAAAGGAGACATCATCCCTCTGACTCATCAAAGTCAGTAGTCAAAGACACAGACTCGGGGAGTCTACATGAGTGGCAGAGATGTCAACAGGTACCATAGAGGAACAGACTGCTGACTGATACCAGTGGCCAGTACACTCTTCATCACTCCCAGGCAGGTCCGAGAGAACCCAGGAACCACGGAAGTCTCTGCCACTCACCCCTCGGAGGAGACCATGGAAGCCTAGGGGCTGAAGGAACAGAAGGGGTATCCCTCCTCCCAGCGTAGCAGTAACCATGCCCGAAGAGACCCAACCCAAGCTCTGGGGTAGAGTTGAAGGAGGAACTGTAACGGGTGTGGACCAACAGTGACTGTGTAACATTTGGGCCAGTACGTAATCTACTGACCACTCTCTCTAGGTCATGATCTGACAACCTGGATGACCTTGAAGATCCACATGGGTGTCGCCATTGAGCCGACATCGGCGGGTCAAACAGATTCGCAATCGATAGCCATCGGCGCAAAGCTTTGTGGATCCAGCTTAGAAACAGAAGCCTGGGCCTTGGCAGTTTTAGATTTTTTTTGAGCCGACTTACCGGAGAGAGAGCCCGCCAAGAAGACCCCTGAGAATCAACTCCTGCAGGACTCTCTGGCTGTTGGAGTTACAAAAAGCACAGGTGTCCTTCAGGTGTAGAGGGCCCAAACAGTACAGGCAAAAAGTGTGACCGTCTCTCAGAGTCATCTTCTGACAGCACGAGTCACACTTAAAACGTGAAACCCTCTCCTTAGACATGGTGCCTAAACACAACACACACAGACACACCAGTCAAAATTAAATTAAACAAAATACCAAGAGGTATTTTATAAAAAACACCAACACACACACCCTAACAGGGGGGGGGATGGGATAGGGAAAATTGACTAACAAAAAATTAAAAGAGACAGGGATTTCTGTCAGAAAAAGGGTAGTAATTAAAAATAAACTATCACAAAATTAGTTTTAAACTAAAAGGGGCTTGAAATATCACAAATGTGAACTACTTACCAGGAGCTGGTAAAGAGAAGACCTCCCAAGCGGGCTGACAAGCGAGATCTGGGTACTTCCTGCCTTGCATCATGGGATATGGGGCTGCCTCGAGCTGGTAAAAGGAGTTCTCGAGAACCCATCAAGCAAGAATGAAGGCGAGATTGACAACTTAACATGGTTGTTTAAACACAAGTCTACATTTGCAAGTAACTTGGCTACAATTCATGCCACATTGCACTGAAACAGCCATACTTTATACACATCTAGTTCACATTATTGATAGATGAGAAGGTCAAACAGCTAAATATTGAGCCAAAATTATTGACTTTCAGAAAGTTCAAAACAAAATTAAAAGTTTGTAGTACATTAAGAAAATACAGAAATAACTTTGTCATAAAACGGTCTGTGTTGTATGTACATGTTAAGCATCTTTGTGTTGTTGTATAACTAAGCAACTGGTAGAATTTAACACTAAAAATGTTGCACAGCCATTGTGAAGTCTTTGAATGAACGCAATTTATTGTAAACATTTTTGTTTAAAACAGCGTAGTAAACTTCATACCTCTCAAGTGTACCTCATTATGAGGAACATACCTCATTTGGGGTCTTAAAAAGTTCATGTTCCTCACAGTTCCACATTGAAAGAGTCTGTCAGAGTGTCACACATTCAGTGAGAATTTTTTTAAGTGAAATCCATGGCAAATAGAAATTAATCATATTAATTCATTAAAGGATCTTCTTTATAAGTTAAAAGCAGCATATTTTAACCATCCTATGACCTTCCTAGTTGAAGTTGTTAGTAAGTCACATTAGTGTATGTGTTCCACATTTTGCCCATTTGTTCCACATTATGAAGGTGACTGTTCCTCATTTTGGAGATGAAAGGTTGAGAGCTATGTAGTAAACTCACTCTCATTAAAAAAATAGAAAAAGTTGTTTTCCTTTTGACATATAATCTTCTCCATACTGTGTTTTAAACAAATGTACTGTTTCTTACTAGCAGGCATTTTTCATATGAGTTAATGTCAGTCAGTTTTCATGAATCACATTTTGTGGGGAGCAAAGGCAGGATGCAGATGAAGAAAGTGAACCACGGCAGTTAACTTTTCTTTTTGGTCACAAATACTGTAAAAACTCCTTTTTAAAACATAACCAATTGCTAGATTGTGTCATTAACCTTGTGGATGCACAGCTCCCAGACTAGTGTATGTTGAGATGAATGGAATGATGTGGAAAGACAGATTTTGTTATTATCCTTGCAATGATGCTAGCAGTCATCAACCAGATATTGTCTATTTGATTTGTGAGGACAGCTGAGATGACAGGAATAGTGTAATAAGATATGTATTATTTAAAATTATGCTGGCAGTGGCAAACCAGATATTTTGGCCATGTTTCTAGCTTTGTAATTTGCATGGCACAACCTGGAAATGTGTGGTCAATTTGAGTGGATTGTGGCTATGAAATAATATTATATAGCCATCAGATGTCAGACTGCAACTTATGGATGGGGGTTATGGTTGCCAGGGTGAATAACTCTTGTCATTTGCTCACTTTAAACCATCACTCTGTGGTTTGGCAGGACTTGTGTATTTGTGAGAAGTGAGATGGAGTACATTGGATACCTGATATGCACAGACAGAGTAGGTATAAATGCTGTGTTTACATGTTGGAAAACTAAGCAACAGTGATGAGCATTTCTGCAATATTCTTAGGTTCACTGACAGGTGTTTTTGAGTTTCAGATTTCATACCCTACAGAAAAGTCATACTGATGCAAGACCTACTGCTCTTTCTAAGTTTGTAAGAGCAGCATTTAAAAATGGTCTATTTTTTGGACCTTTATCCTACTTTTATTTATGGCCTTATCCAGATTTCTTGCTCTGAGGTTGAGAGTATATGAAATGTGTCAGGGGCTCAGGGCCATCAGCTGGAGACGTTTCAAATTGCGACATACTTGTTGTAACTTGTACCCCCATGTAGTGACTTTAGATGTGTCCAGGCAAGGAGCACTTAGAGTATCCAAGGTAGACACAAGTACAGTCATGGCTTTTAATCTGTCCTTTGTTTTGCAGAATGTTCTGGTTTTCTGTCATTTTTATACTGTTAATTTTGTGTATTCAGAAAGGATTTTGTTGGCTGCTTGTTTTTTTTATACTTTATTTTTTTGACTGGCATTCCAGTAATTATTTTTTTGATGCATCACAGCCTTTGCTTCCCATCTAGATATTAAGTAAGCTGTCATGTAGCCAAGGCATTGAAATATTTTCTTCTACACTTCATTTTTGTTTTGGTTGGACTCTCATAGTGATAGCTTGTTGGCAAACAGGGAAGCAAGTGTATTTAAAATACCAGTTTTTGTGGTTTTGAGCATAGTGAAGTACTGTTTGCAGTATACCGCAGAGGTAAGTGTTCAAACCAATGTGTGTATGTAACAATGTGTGCTGTGTAGACTATTCAGCATGTGCCATACTGACTGAGCATTTATTTCATGTAAATAAGTATGTGAAGCATTGATCCCATTGCACCATAGCCACCCCGTCTTGTTGGCCACACCCCGTCTTGTTGGCCACACCCATCCAGCTGTCTCCTGCAGCCCCCCCTATGATTTGAAGTCACCAGCCGCCACTGATTGCAACCCTGGTGTCTCAGTACTTTTTTCACACATACATTAACTACAATACATAAATTAATATCTTGTGTGATATACAATGCACATCAATTTGATAACATGCAGAACTAGAACTATTTATCAATAAGCCTAAACAGCCTTATCTGCAAGGTTATGGAAGGAATCATTATTGACCATATCCACAGGGACACAGGTGACCTTCAGCATGCTTGACATGACCCATTTTGGTTTTGTCAAGGGTAGATCTTGATTATTAAACCTAGTAGACTTCTTTGATAATGACCCCAAAGACCTGGATGAGGGATAACTGGACATACCACTTATGTTGATTTATTCAAGGCCTTTGACACTATCCCCATTCAGATATCATACAGAAATGCTCCCATCTGGGAATTAACCCATACATTACTAGATGGCTAGCCAACTGGCTCACTGAGAGAATGTACACTGTCAAAGCTGGGGACCGCAACTCCACCACTAGACCACTTACCAGTGGAATACCACAAGGATTTGTGCTGGCCCCTCAACTGTTTGGAACTATTTCTCTCAAGTCCAGGCAAAGGTAGATGGCCTGTGGCTTACCATGTTTGCAGATGACTGTCAACTGGGTGCAAGCATATGGAGTCCCCCAACAATGTTAACATATTACAGAAAGGAATGGCACAGACACATGATTAGTGCAAAACTCACAGACTGAATGGTAAAACAAACAATTCCTCATACTCCCCTTTTACAATGAAGTACCCCTGTTAATTATGATATACATAGTACCCCTGTTAATTATGATATACATAGTACCCCTGTAAGCTCAAACACAGTGTTGCGAGACTTGGTAACACATCTTGATAGCAAACTACACTTCAATCGCTAAGTGTCCATAGTGGTGAGACACACATTCTACATTGCACACCTCATAATTAAGGAAATCTCATCCAAGAACAAAGAGGTCATAGCTCCACTGTATTCGACCCTTATCAGACCACTAATTGAGTACAATGCTTGCTTCTGTTTATACCTTACCAAATACCTGCAGCAACTGGAGAAAACAGAGAGGTTTGTGACCGTGAGAGTCCAGGGCCTCCAAAACATGACATACATGGAATAACTGAAAGCCCTGTCACTGTACTCAATGCAGACTATAGAGAGGTGACCTATGCCTGACCTAGAGAGCAGTTTCAGATCCTGCCCTAATGGAAATGCTGGACATCTGAAGATCAAATCAGACAAGAATAATTTGCTCCAGGGATCTCAACCTAGCCTGTAACATTAACAGAATATATTGGGGAGACAGATATATCTCCCAGCAATTGCCACTCCTCTGTAAAAGGCTCCCAGTGCATGTGAAGCAGATCTCTTCAATGACCTTATTCAAGTGCAACCCTGACAACTGGATTAGTGACTGTAAATTCACCCCTGGGTGGCCCATATATCCATCATGGATAGGAACAGTCAGTACTGAGCATAAAATATCTCTGCTAACAACAACCATTTAACTATGCTCATGGTTAGGCTTGTAAATGCCCTAGGGCCATTAGCCTAGTAACCTCCTATGAACCTATGAAGCTAAGAACCACTGCAGGCCTCCCAACATCTTCTCTCCATCATGGCCTGCTGATGCCATCCACTATACGTTGTACTGCAGCCTTGTAAAAGTCATACTTGTGCTGTGGTACTAACGTAAAGTACTGAGTTCTGTAGTCTGTGTATTTAGATATGTAGGGGTTCTGTTCTCACTGCAGGCAACTGTGTGTGTGTGTGTGTGTGTGTGTGTGTGTGTGTGTGTGTGTGTGTGTGTCCATCCAGAAGAGCAGAGGTGTGTATCCTACAGTTACCACTCCAATCCCATGGATTGACAGTATTTTGATACTTGCATATGCTTACACATCCATTTCATGCAGGCCTCCCAACATCTTCTCTCCAACATGCCCTGCTGATGTCATCCACTATACGTTGTCCTGCAGACTTGTAAAAGTCAGACTTATGCCATTGGCACTAGCATAAATGACTGAGTTCTGTAGCCTGTGTACTTAGATAAGTAGGGGTTCTATTCTCACTGCAGTCAACTGGGGTGTGTGTGTGCACTTGTTTGACATAACAAAGAGCCTTTTACACCGGCATGTGGCACATTGTTATTGCCATATTCTCATCACCAGACCCTGCTGATGTTAACAGCTGTAAAGTGTTGTCTGAGATGCTCCAAGTCAGACTTCAGCTGTGACACTTGCCTTAAATACAGAGTTCTGTAGTCTGTGTACTTAGGTAAGGGTTCTATTCTCACTTCAGTCAACTAGTGTGTGTGTGTGTGTGTGTGTGTGTGTGTGTGTGTGTGTGTGTGTGTGTGTGTGTGTGTGCACACGCACATGCAGTTGCTTGACATTACAGAGAGCCTTTTACATCAGCATGAAGGGCACTTTAATTGCCATATTCTCCTCACCAGACACTGCTGATTTCATCAGCTATATCTGATTTGTGGATGTGCACTATTCCTACTAGGGCACAGGCAAAAGTCACCTCAGCCTATTCAATACAGATTACAGTGACATGGATTTCAGACTATGCACATACATCATGACATGGTTTGTATGCACTGTGTTTTCTGGGTGAGTAACACCTGTGGTCTCTCCAGCTGCTGCATGTGTCTGGTGAGGTGCATGCAAAAGAGAGCATCATACTTTTAATTTCTCCAAGTCTTTTGGGTTTCTAATACCATGATGGGAATGGACCCCATTCCTAAGTCAGAGTATGATTAAAGCTCATGAAATTAGTATTGTTTCAATCTTTGATGTCAGCCAGTAGTGCGCTTCGCAGCTCCCACAATTTACCTAGTAATGACTCCTTCTGCAGTTCATATGGAGTTACATGTATTGGTAACATATCTAAATACGATGGTAAATTATTTTTATAAGGCCCGTTGCTCCTACTACTATTGGGACTGTCTGTGTATCTTTCTTCCACATTGCTCTTATTTCTGCCAGCAGATCCTGATATTTTATGACTTTGTGTCTCTCTGTACACAAGACACTGCAATCAATGGGTGTGGCAATTTCAATGATCAATGCTACTCTTGTCTTCTTTTTTTGGACCACTATATCCAGTTTTCTAGCATCTGTCTTTTGAACTATTGGTAATGGATGATTCCAAGTGATGTAGACTTCCTCATTTTCTATGATGCTTTGTGGCTCATGCTTCCAGTGTTTTTCGGCCACTTCAATACCATAATATTTGCACAATCCCCAGTGCAACAGTCTTGCCACATTATTATGCCTTTCAGTATACGGTCCTTCTGCCATTAGTATGTTGCAACCAGCAATGAGGTGTGCAACTGTTTCCAATTCAGTTTTACAAAACCTACATTTGTCTGTTTCTCCCACATGTTCAATGGACTTTATAAACCAACATGTTCACAGACCACTATCTTGGGCTATCAATATTAACCTTTCATCTCTTAGTTTGAATTTGCCTCTCCTTTACCATTCCTGTATTCATTCCTGATCAACATGAGGTTCTTCCAGAAGTTTTCTATACTTGCAACTTTATTTAGGGTTTTTCCACATTTCCTGCCTCCTTATCTGATCCTTTACCTTATATTTTTTTTCTTTTGTCTTTTGGCACATTCGGTTGCTGCCTGATTTCTACCTATTTCTGGTTTGATTTTCATTCCTGCTTGATGCCAATAACCTTCTGCTAGATTAAGCAGAGAAGTCATCTTAGATTTATTCTCCTCATGTTTCAAAACTTTCACTACATTTGGGTCTTGTGAGGTCAGCAGATATGTGTGAAGTCCCACAATTGCAGATCTGTGCATATAGTCAATTTCAAGGAGGCCCATCCCTCCTTTGGAACAGGGAATATATAACCTTGGTATGCACTGATTTTTATAAATCATTTGGTGAGCATGAAGCATCCTTCTTGTTTTCCCATATAATCTATCCAACACGTTTCGGGGCCAGTCAATCACTCCAAAACTGTTAAGTTAGGACAGGAAGTGCAAATTGGTTTATAGGTTGGATTTTGTTCATAGATGTCAGTGCTGTTTTCAGGATTAATTTAAGTCTTCTGAAGTATTCCTTACTGAGTTTTATTCACATTTGTTTATGTCTTATTGTTGATCCTTCATCATTTCCCAAATAGTTATACACTCCTTCTTGCTCAACTTCTTTTATATCACATTCTTGTCCTAAACTCATATTTTCCTGGCATTGCAGTTTTCCTGCTTTAAAGGTTGCTTTTGCACATTTATCAAGACCAAATGACATTCTTATATAATCTGAAAAAGTTTTGACAACTTGCAGTTGTGCTCTATATTAGTGTTCTGATGAGATTTGAGTACAGTGCTGTAATATACTCCTAAGATCTGAATTTGTATTCTGTCAGTGAGCCAATTTGTCAGCCATCTAGTGACATAAGGTTTAATTCCCAGCTGAGTTTCTCAGTGATACCTACACAGGAGGATTGTGTTCAAACCCTAGGCCAGTTGAGGCTAGCCCATATGCGCTGTCTTACCTTCATCCAGGCCTATCATACAGAATCAATTGGCTGTGACAACATCACAGATTACCTATCACGTGACTCGTCACATATACCTTCCTGACACGGTTGAATACACATTTCAACACACACTCCACACAAATTATGTTCCTGTAGAAGGGTGTACATTGACATACACCCATCTGATTTGGGGGGAGGGGGCAGCACCTGATGCATGCATGTATAGACACATCCTGACTCTCCTCATCTGTGAGGTAGAACAACATGTCATCATGGAACTTTTCTAAATGGACACTATTGATATCCTGGCTGTGTGCAACAGAACTATGTAAGTTGTTAATGCTACATCATGTCTGTTACATGTGTTAGATGTCTTCAAAGAGGTAATTGAGGGCATGCATGAGGACAACATTATCATCCTTTTGAACTTGACAAGCCCAAGGCATTCACTCAGCACTGTCAGATGTGGCCATATACACCTATGTTACCAAGCTGGTAGACCAATGTATTATGTACAGTATATGGGATCTAAATATGCTGAAATGTGTGAAGTGAACTATATCTCAGGTCCAGTGATCAGGTCCATACATCAGGGCTGTCTGCTTGGCTCTTCCCTGTCCATTATTTAATTGACGGCCATCACAGATGACATACACATCTTGTGTCCAAACAGTTGTCTGAGGGGCACAGATTGCAGGCAATCATTGACTACAACTGTGATATTAGTATAATTCAGACATTATCAACACCCACCAAAGATTGCTGCCACAGCCATGACACCACCTGCAATGACATGAAAACATGGGGGGATTTGTTACATCAGGAAAACAAACACACAACCCAGGTATAATGTAGACATCACACCCTATAATCAGATGGATAGGTATGTGACCTGTGTCCTGGGGTAAATGGTAAGTGGATTGTCCACCAGCATGTGGCCATAGTGCTGCTTTCTCCCTTGTATGTAACACAACTACTGAGTATGTGAAGGACATCCACATCAGAGGCCATAATACCTCCATAGTTCACAGCCTTCATCACACCAATAACTGAGTACAATGCACCCTTCTTCATGCACCTCTCTACAGATCTTCCAGTGATGTGTAACTGAATTGTGCCACCTTTGTCACAGTGAGCTGTCACACATCTTATTGGCCATACTTAGGTCTTCTTTTTGTGGTATAAACATTACGGTGCAGAACCCCCATCAAGTTGTTACACCAGATGCATGTGTGCTACCTGTTACGGTGATGCACACATCACATACATAGCTGTTTGACAACATTAGCATACAGGTGTAGCAGTATCCCTCCTAACACATCCAGTAGATGTTACGGTCCCAGGACAGTGTGCATGATTATCCTCATAGAGTGTTGACATATTCTACAAGTATGTGCAGAATCATCTCTGATCACTCTAAATCTCATATGTTACGTCACAGACATGGATTACTGGTGGTATTATTCTGATATTGTCCATGATTGTGGTTGCTTATTTTAATATTGTCCATGAGCCTTTACCTGTGTCCCACTTACTGGAGACCTTTGCTGAGATTACATTCATATTCAGGCAAATCAAGTTTGTACAGCTTCACCATATGCACCCTACCCCGATTGTATATAACATCCCTGATAGATGCCCTCTGCATTGTTCATGTAAGAATGCTTATGTCACACAGACATCTTCCCCATTGTTATGTCACCTTATGTGAAAGTAGGGTTGCCACCTTTTCAAATGCCCAAATTGGGACATTTTTGGTACAAATGTTAGATTTTGCAGGGCGAAACATACCCATGGCCATTACAAAGGACAGAACTTCATTTTTTTGCCTAAATAAAAGCTTATACTTGTAGCATTTTAGTTGCTTATTCAGTTTCTTATAATAGTTAGGTGTTTCAGATACAGAATAACTGTTTTATGCAACTATTACATAAAACATAGCAAATAATTTTGTCCTAAAATCTCAGGACATTTGCCATTTTTACAATTTTTTTGCAGGACACAACTGCCCAAAGAGGGACTGCCCCTCGTAAAGTGGGACGGGTGGTAACCCTAAAAGTCACATAATACACATTTTCACTGTGCAGTCTCTACTGTACCATAGGGATATATGATTAGTGTTGCTGCTACAACTGTCTTCCATTGACATGCCCTCTCTGCTATAAATTAGGTTGTTTCACCTGTCCTTTTTTCCTGTGTTCATTCCTTCAATATACACACTTCCTCTGAGTGCTTATTTTACATGGAAGCCCATGTACCATTACAGATCATTTACACAACTTCTGTACAGAATGCCAGGAATGGGATTTCACAATACTCTGCACTGTATACACTGCCCTGTACTGTATTTGGGATATACTTAACTACATACCTGTCAACTATCCAGATTTTCACAGAATGTCCAGTTTTTGTTTTATATATCTTTTGGTGTGTTGCTTATCAAAGCTGTGGTTTTCTGTCACACATGTAAACTCTGTGTAGGCTTCACGTGAAACCTACATGGCGTTTACTAAATCCCTACATTTGTTTTGTTTTAATATCCAAATGAGATACATGTTTGGGAGTAGAAAACTATAAAACAGCTTACATTCTATTATTTATACCACCTTTTTGAATGTTAGTTTGTGGGAATACATTCATTACAGTCAAAGCTTACATTAGTGAGCACATAAGATCGACCATAGAAGGTCAAAACATGGAATATGGAAAGCACTCAATCCAGACTCTTTGCAGGGGGGCAAGCCCCCCTGCACCTCCAACACAACCTGCTAATTATATATACAAACTCCAAGACTGCACTACAGTGAGGAAAGTAAAAAAATAGTTGCTGTTTTACTGCAATCTCTCAGGTCACACTTCTGGCGTTTTAGTGCTGCTAAAACAAGCGATAGCACATAGCGTCAATGTTCTGTGTTTCGACCTTCTGTGGTCAGTCTTCCATGCTTTGCTATTTCAAGCATCCACTGTAATGAATGCATTCCCAGTTTGTGACAATGGTCTCGTTTATTGTATACTTTCTAGTATTAGAGATGCATCACTATAGAATTATTTTCATCCTTGGCTAATATTTCATTAAGATGAATTAATCAAGCATCTCTCATGTCCTGCCCATCTTAGATTACCAAACTGTCTATCCACACAGTTTGTAATCTGTGAATAAAATAATTATTTCTATAATATATGGACCCAAATATCCGAATAGTTAACTTAGACTCATGAATTTAGGAATATACTTAATTGATTTAGAAGAGTGATGTCCGATATTTGCAAAACATATATGCAGATGTTAATACAAGTCTATTTTTTATTTGTCACATGTATTAATCTATAGCTCTGTATAACTTCTATATTATAAATGATTGTTATTTACACATTTGCCTTCTTCCTGACACAACAGTAATGGCAGTTAGTGCAGAGAGGTATAGCTATGAGCTGTTAATGAGCTGCTTTCAGCAGTCTTGTGTTTGATTCCCACTGCCGCCATTAGACTGCCGTGTGACTTTGAGGAGGTCACTTAACTAAAAACTGCTCTGGGTAATTGGGAAATTTGGCTAGGCTGCTCAATGGTCCTCTGGACTGCATGCCTAGAAACTATGGCTCTATGAAACATAGGAATGTATATACAACAATTTAATTGTGATCTTCAATATTTAAAATCTCAATAATGAAAATAGAATTCAGCCAGTTGATTTTTGTAAGTTAAAAGCTATGTAACTGCCACATTATCTTGGTAAACAAATTTCACACATCTTGTACTATAAGCTCTTAGGAGCTTATAAGTTCATAGGTCCATAGGTAAATACTAGGCTAGCTGCCCTTCTGGATCTATTCAAGCCTAGCCAATTTCTCTTTCAAACCCTGTGCCTTGTGTCTGTGAGGTAAATACCTTACCCATTATAGCAGTGTATGACTTATTTATTAAATGGGTTATGTATCATTGAAGTAATTGGCTTTTTTTCAGACAGGAAGGTACTTACAGATGTACCAAATGCAATATTCATCGTTAGCATCTGCATCCAAATGTGTTTCCTTGTATTCCTTTACTGACTGACTATATTAATTCTGAAGTGTATAATTTTATTTTCTAAAGTTTTGGTCATTATATTATACCAAGCTTTGAATCAAGCATGTACTCTGATGAAGTGACGTGGTGAATGGGTGTTTTACAGTACTGTTATAACTACCATTTATTGGGGTCTATATTAAAATCATGAAGAGGTGTTACATCGAACGTCAGTGACACATAAAGATTGAAGTCTGAAAATAGCAAAGGCTCAGGCCAGTGATCTTTTTCCCTGGGAAACAAATCGCTTTGCCTGAACTGTAGCATTACCCTTTACCCCACTGTAGTGCGATCTTGGAGTTGGTATATTTAGTGGGGGCAGGGGTGAAGCCCCCCACTTAGTTATGTTTTAAATAGTGTGTGTTTGGTACTAGTGATTTGTTTCCCAGGGAAAGAAATTGCTGTTTTGACCATCCACAGTTTAGTGCATTCGGTCTTTATGTGTCGGTGAAGAGGAGTTCGATGTAACACCTCTTCATGATTTTAATATAGACCCCATTTATTGATAATATATTATTCTGTATTAGCTCATATATTGTCTTGCATTACTGGTACTTGCAGATCCTCATATGGCTGCCTCTGCTTATCTATCCTGTTGTATAGTAACCTGGAAATTCTGGCACTTTGTTTTACATAACTGTACTTGGTGCTTTTCTCCATAGCATTTTCTAAAAATAAGCATTAGATCGGCAGGAAATACCTTGTAATCATACTGATATTACCAGCATTTGTGTAGATAAAGAATACATGTAGCACATTAGAAATGTAAAGAGGAATGAACAGCAGGTTATAAAGTAATGTGTGTTAAAATCACTCCTGGGTAATTCAAATCATGAGGTCCAGACTCTGCGTCTTAAGCTGCAGTGAATTATGTTATCCAACAATAGTGCACAACCACAGGGTCAGTTATTTTAATTTCTAACACATTTCCTGTGGCTGATTTAGGAATTGGAATGTACAGATGTCAACAGCATTGCTGTACCGTAATTTTGCAACCAGTCAGGTCTCTTGAATTTGTATAACAATCACATCCTAATGCTGCTCCAGGCTGATCCTTGATTATACCTCATACCAGCTACTAACAAAGGCAACTGTGCATTTTTTCTACTATGCATGCTTTGCCAGAAGCAAAGGTCTTGAAATAATCTGTCCAGCATCAGAGCCGAGAGGTTAAATACTTTTGTGCTTTGTGAGCATGAAGTATATTGCAGTACTACATTGCTAAGTAAAACATTTAATGAAACAAATTATTATATGAATTCATCATTAAGGTTACTGCTTATGTGGGGTCCAGGTTAAAAAAGCTAATTATGTTCCCTAGTTATAAATATTTCACTATTACTTATCATAAAATACTGTTGCAGTGATTATAGGTATGCATGCAAAGCAAATGTTAACTGTTTTTTGACTCATGGCTACTCTATTTTCAATTTTCCATGATGGGTACATAGCATGATGGGTACATAACATGTTGCATTTCCTGAAGTAACCCAGGCAGTAGACTCATTACTGCAGTTAGGACAGCTGTATTGCATGCAGTTAATAATTAGATATCTTGAAACTAAGAATAAAAGATTATAGAAAGTCCTTTCTGAATCTTCCCAAAATGTAGATCTCTTTCTTTATCCACCAGCTTCCACTGTTTGGATCACTTTTATTGCTCCATCTAAGTCCATCATAAGCTAAGTAAACATCTGCATTTCTGATATCACAATGGTACAACTACTTATTACACCCTAACTAGCTTAATCAAGTTGCCGTGTTAGATGATGCAACACCAAGAAGAGTATGGGTGGTGGGATCTAACAAAAGGGGGAAGCAGGATGAAGTTGGTGGATCCAGTTACAAAGATGGGAGGAGTAAAATGATGGAAGATATAGAGAGAGGAGAGTGAAACTGTCAGGATGGAAAAGGGTGGAGAGATGGAGAATGCCAGGATAATACGAGATGAGATAAAAGAAGGTGATGGGTAACTCAGGGATTGGCTCATTGTAAGGACAACTAAAAAGAAGATGGTAGCTGGGCTAGCAGGGAATAGGATGAAAAGTATTATAATAACATTGCAATACTGAGGGGTCATTTAGAGAATAAGGGGAAGAGACGCGCTCCATATCTGGCTGGAAATCTTATACATCTCAATCCTGAGGAGCAGAGATACTTTTTCTTTTGACAAATGGAAGTTCAAATACCTGTCTTTTGTTCTACTCTGATCCTATTAACCTAGGAAAACAAATTGTAGATGTGGATACAAAAAGGCTAGAATGGTTATGGGCTAGGTATGAGGAGGAAGCATTACTAATTGCTTTATCTAACCAAATGTCAATATAGTGTGTGTGTGTGTGTGTGTGTGTGTGTGTGTGTGTGTGTGTGTGTGTGTGTGTGTGTGTGTGTGTGTGTGTGTGTGTGTGTGTGTGTGTGTCTGTGTTTGTGCACTGTGCTAATAAGCTGTAGATAAAGGATTCTGATGGCAACCATTTGAAATGTTGGGTCTTGCTAAAGTGACTCCCAGAACAAGAAGATTGAATAGCTGAAAAAACAGACGTCCATATACTAAATCTGATATGGCCATTTTCCAGAATATTCTCTTTCCTCTGAGGTATAATGATACTGGAGTTGGTATATATATATATATATATATATATATATATATATATATATATATATATATATATACATACACACACACACACACACACACACACACACACACACACACACACACACACACTTATACAGTGGATATAAAAAGTGTACATACCCCTGTTAAATGAGACCACAATAAATCATTTCAAAACTGTTCCCACCTTTAATGTGACCTATAGCCTGTACAATTCAATTGAAAAACAAACAAATCTGTTGAGGGAAAAATATAAAAAATAAAAAAATGCACAATAGGCTGGTTGCATAAGTGTGCACACCCTCAAACTAAAAGTTTTCAACAGTCAGTCTTCTTGGGTACACACCTGCCATCAATTAAAGAGACTCTGATTAACCCCAAATAAAGTTCAGCTGTCCTAGTAGGATTTTCCTGACATTTACTCAGTTGCCTGCTACAGCAAAAGCCATGGCTTGCAGAGAGCTTACAAAGCATCAAAGGGGTCTCATTTTTGAAAGGTATCAGTCAGGAGAAGGGTACAAAACAATTTCCAAAACACTGGATATACCATGGAACACAGTGAAGACAGTCATAAAGAAGTGCAGAAAATATGGGACAACAGTGACGTTGCAAAGAACTGGACATACCTCCAAAACTGATGAAAAGACAAGACAAAAACTGTTCAGGGAGGCTGCCAAGAGACCTGCAGCAACATTGAAGGAGCTGCAGGTATTTCTTGCAAGTACTGGTTGTGTACTACATGTGACAACAATCTCCCATATTCTCCATATGTCTGGACTATGGGGTAGGCTTGCAAGACGGAAGCTTTTTCTTACACAGAAAAACATCCAGGCCCAACTAAAATTTGCAAAACAATACAACAAGTTTCCCAAAAACATGTGAGAAAATGTATTATGGTCTGATGCGAGCAAGGTTGAACCTTTTGGCCACAATTTCAAAAAGTACATTTGGCACAAAAACGACATTTCACATCACCAAAAGAACACCATCTCCATGGTGAAAGCATGGCGGTGTCAGTATCATGCTTTTGGGTTGCTTTTCTTTGGCTGGAACTGTGGCTTTAGTCAAGGTGGAGGGAATTATGAACAGTTCCAAATACCAGTCACTTTTGGCACAAAACCTTCACTCATCTGCTAGAAAGCTGAAGATGGAGAGGAATTTCACCTTTCAACACAACAATGACCCCAAGCATACATCCAAATAAACAAAAGAATGGCTTCACCAGAAGAAAAGTTTTGAATGCCCAGCCAGAGCCCAGACCTAAATCCAATAGAAAATCTATGGGGTCACCTGAAGAGGGCTGTGCACAAGAGATGCCCTCGCAATATGACATATTTGGAGTGCTTTTGCAAGGAAGAGTGGGCAACTATTGCCAAATCAAGATGTGCCATGCTGATATACTACTACCCAAGAAGACTGAATGTTATAATTAAATCAAAAGGTGCTTCAACAAAATATTAGTTTAAGTGTGTGCATACTTATGCAACCAGCTTATTGTACGTTTTTTATTTTTTATTTTTTTCCCCTAACAGATTTGTTTGTTTTTCAATTGAATTGTACAGGTTATAGGTCACATTAAAGGTGGGAAAGTTTTGAAATGATTTATTGAGGTCTCATTTTTTAATATCACAAAAAAAACTGGCATTTTAACAGGGTTGTATACACTTTTTATATCCACTGTATATATTTGGGGTGAGGAGGCTTTGTTTAAAGGTGAAGTTTGAGGGCTGCTCTTCTTTTACACTGTAAATAAACTAAATAATTCAACAAACTAATAAAAAATAAAACATGGAAAAAGCACCATGCTAGGAAACAAAAACTGTAAGAAAGAATTTATGAACACTACTATGCAATTAACAAAGGGAACACTACCAATGCCCTAGCTAGGCACATTTTATCATTCCCTGAGCATGAATTTGTATTCATGGCTATTGAAAAAGTATCTGAGAATGAAAGAGGGGGACCGACTAGCCTAAAACTTGAAGAAAAAGAAGTTTTATGGCAGATGAAATTAAATGCTTTGGTCCCACCAGGTTTAAATGATGTAATCTCTATCAGGAGCACTTTAAAACTTAAAGCTTTATTAAGATAACAAAATATACTGAATTTCATGAGAAAATAATTTAACATAGTATCTATGAATAGATTTATGTAGTTTACACTTTACATTTTATGTTTTTTTACTTTAAATTGAGGTAAGGTTGTTTCAGGAAATGATGTTTCAGGAAATGATGTCATGTTTTTTAATGTATTTAAGGGTTGATTTTTTGTTTGTGAATTGTCTGAAGAAGTTTACATATTTTTAGTAAACGAAAGCGCTAACATACAGTTTTTGTTTCCTAGCGTGGTGCTTTTTCCATGTTTTATTTTTTCTTCTTTTGCACTGTGTCATTTTCTGAAGACCAAGGGATTTAACACATATAGAGCAGAGTTAAGCAGGTATATTTCTTTTCAAAGGATTAGCTTCATCTTTGAAAAAGTAGACACTAACACTTAAGTAAAAATGTAAGCAATGTGTAAGTGTGGTGGTGGTGTAAATGATGCAGTAAAACACAATGCTACCAAGAAAATGTAACATCCCCAGTCAAAAATAATGGAGTTAATATTCAAAGATGGGAAATTAAAGAAAGGAAGAAAAATCCCAGCAGGAGATGGAATATGGATATAGTGAATACTAGGCATCCAGCAAAAAAAAGGCTAACCATATGTAATGCTTGCAACCACACAGATGCGTCTGGCACCACCAAGGCATATGGGAATGGAAATAGGAAGTTGTAATACCTGGTTATAGGGCCTTCCGGAATAAGAAGGTGATATGAAGGTGAGGATGACACTAAAATGACAGGTCAGGTTATTAATAAACTTACTGCACGGTTACATAAATGTATTCAGTGCATTGTGTTTTGCTTGCTGTCAGCCATTACTATGGCGTATAGACAGCTGGAACAATAAGAGCTGGCATGCAGAAGAATTCCATTTTCTTATAGCCACACCATATGCAGTGATGTACCATGTGCAGCAGAGCTGCATCCAGGATCACTGAGTGCAATGATATGCTGCACAGTGAGCAGGAACAGCTACTGAGTAAGGTATGATCTGTCTGACGTGTTATGTAATGTAGCGCTTCCCTTCTGCACTCAGCCCCATTACCATGCTACAGAACACTTCAAAAAATCTTTTCATCCATTGGGCATGATGGTGGAACTAGGGTGATGAAAGGATCTGTTACTGCTTGTGTTGACATCAGCAGGATCTGAGATGAGTCACTGTGCAGAGGTGGAGATTAGTGTGATTTTGGTAGGAAAGAAGTCTTTCTGATTAGTAGGACATTTCATGCCATGAAAATGACTGCTTAACTGCTTAACTATTTTTCTGCACTGATGGTACATCTGAAATCTATAAACTGAGTGACACATCAGCACAAAAGGACTGTCAGCATGGTTTAGTATAATACATCAAATATAGGTATGCATTTCTGGTCCTGTAACTTAGGAAAGTTAGTGCAGATCGTATGAAGTCAATGTATTTTTTTTAAATAGTATCCATTCCTGGGGGATACTTTTCTATGTGCTCTCAGTGAAAAGCATACTAAGACTTCACAGTGGGTTAAGGCTGTTTTCAGGGTCTTATCCATTGCGTTGCAATCTTTATGAACTGCAAATGGCTTTAATATAGCATTCTTTTGCATAACAACCCTATACCATGGGGAAAAGACTTTATGAATCCCACCAATCATTAACAAGTGGGGAAAAAAACACTGATCATTAACAAGTGGGAGAAAACCCACCAATCATTAACAAGTGGGAAAAATAGGCAGGCTCATGTCAAGAAGGATATGATGGGGTATGATGTGGTAGGTAACAATGAGGTACCGCCCTGCAGTGGTGGGTACAGAAAAGGGGAATGCATTATTGGAATGGCTGTGGGAATGTAGGAGCACATGTTTTTAATGAGCTAGGATTTCAGAAG
Source organism: Protopterus annectens (assembly GCF_019279795.1). NCBI lineage: Eukaryota > Metazoa > Chordata > Ceratodontiformes > Protopteridae > Protopterus > Protopterus annectens. The sequence goes on along the minus strand of NC_056746.1, from coordinate 1,290,163,467 downwards.
CCTTTCTGTATTCTGTCAGCTGCTTACCGCAAGCATTTAATGGAACAGGCCAGCTGTCCAGGTGGTTTTAGTTGGTGCTGCTATAGTGTGCGAATGAGCTCAAAATATGGGCTAGACCCAACTCTGAGCATCAGAGAGGATCTCCAGAATGTGAGACTGATGGCAGTTTTATATGACATGATAGTGACTACATCACTGTCTGTTGTCAGCACAGAAGGGTAGCACATGGAATCTCAAACGGAAAAGGTGGCTGATTTTAGGAACCCAGCGAGTGATGCTGATGACCAACTTTAATGGCAGAGGGATTCTGAAAGGTTCGAAAACAAAGATGAAGTTATTGTGATTAATGAAGGACGCAAAATCTGAGGCCAAAACTAAGAGACCGACATATAACAAGATGAAAAAAATGATACAGGAAAATGTAAACAAGTATAGTATGATGTGGAAAGAGACGGACTGTTTTAATGAAAACTTAAATCTAGTAGTGGGAATAAGTAAATGATGGTACAAAGCCCCTTTATGTGTTTGAGAGAAAAGTGACACTACCTATCTGAATGTGAGAAGGACATGACAACAAGAAGCTCAGAGAGAGTCAGTCATGTTCAATGTGTACACCATGGCCAGGAATGAGGTGCTGTTGGTCATGAAGGGCACACGGTGACACAATTAGAATGACAGGGAATTTAGGGTGAAAGAAGAGAAGCAGAACCTGAAATGTAACTGGGCAATATAGTCCATGGTCTGTATCAGTTGCCATACAATATTTGAGGGTAGTAGAGAGGCATGCATATAATAAGGATAGTTGAAAAGCAATTCTTTCTTGCAGTGAATGTCTAAAAAGCATGGAACGAGCCTTCGTTCATGTTCATTCCAAAGTTACACCCTCCATGAAAGCTGTTATGCTCCCTTTATCTGCATACAAACTACTTTTATTTAGTTACTTATTTCTGTTTTGATTGCTGGGATGTCCACTTGCCTTGGGTACAGCAAGAAAATCTCAAAATACTAAGACCTCAATACAGTAATGATGAACAAAGTTAAAAATATACAAAAACGTCAGCATACAATTTGGAAAAAAGCATTAAAGGCACCATTTACTGGTAAAAATAAGGCAGCAAGCAACAATGCTACAACAAAGTTTCAAAAAATGTTAGAGCATATATATTTCAGCAGTGGTTCTACAAATTCCTATTACCTATACATGCCGCCTATACTTGTAAAAGCAGGTCAGGAAGGAGAAGGGGGTGTCTTTTTCCCTCACCTTGCTTTTGTCATGTAGAACCTTGTTCTCATGTATGATTTACTTGGTCAGTGAAAATCTGATTGCTGTGTTTAATACAGGCAGACTAGACTGTCCAGATGTCTGATGCTAGACAGAAGCTCACACCATGAGTGCCTAACAGTTTCCAAAGAGTCTGTTCATCAAGAGGGAATCACGCTTTTTGTCTGGTAAGAGGAAGCTCAGTTTAGCTCTGTGGCGTAGTAGGTGTAGAGAGTTCTACATGATAAGGTGGTGAAGGCAATGTGAGGCCTAATTTTTAGCTTAGTGCAAAACAATTGAAGTTTGACTATAACATTACCAGTTTAGACAGGTTCATAGATCAAAGTAATGAAATGCTGTTGATGCTGTATTATAGGTGAATCTGGTAGCCTTATAGGATCATAGGAGGTTACTAGGCTAATGGCCCTAGGGCCCTTACAAGCCTAGCTAAGTGTTTATCCCCAGAAAAGAAACCTCAGTCAACACCTGTTGCCCCTGTCAATGTGGAAGAAAGGTGGAACCCCTGGGACAAATTTATGGTTTTCCCATCCACTCATCAAGGTTGCACTTGAAGAGGGTCAGCAAAGTGCTCTGTTTGACATGTATGGGAAGTCTATGCCAGAGATGGGCAGCCTCTGGGAGAGGAACTTGTCTCTCCAGTAGGTTTTGCTGATGTTGAATATTAGATTTAGGCTTATCGAGCAGGTAATGCGCAAGGTGTTAGACTTATGGATATGATTTAGTAGGGCAGGCTCTTACATTGCCTTCTAGGCAAGACACAGATCATCTCTGAGCAATCTGTATGATACCAAGTAGAGTGATAGTGATTTAAGCCTGTCTGCATAGGATAGTTGTTGGAGGCCATGGATTCTCTTTGTGAGGTATTTCTGTGGCGTTTCCAATTGGTGCAGATGTTTGGAGAGGTCATTGTCTGACTGTACTCATCCCTCATTAGACCCATTATAGAATACAATGCCCCATTTGATATGTATCTCTCAAGACATCTGCAACAACTGGAAAGACCACAGAAATACCTCAATAAGAGAATCACAGGCCTAAAGCAGATGCTCTATGCTGACCGTCTAAAAAATCTCTGCCTATACTCTGTTGCATATCGTCTACTCAGTGGCGATCTCTGCTTAACATACAAGGCCATGTCAAACCCAGAGCTGTTTGACATGCTGCACTTAAAGAAATCCCAATGCCTCAGAGACACACGCTCCAGGGATCTAAACCTTGTCATCACAATGAACAAAACATGCTGGAGGGATAGGTTTCTGACCCAGAGATTCCCCAGACTCTGGAATAGACTGCCCATACATGTCAAGCAGAGCATCTCTTTGGCCCTCTTCAAAAGGAACCTTGATAACTGGATGGGAGATAAGAAATTCCCCCCGGGGTCATGTCAGTCACCCTGCTAGACAGGGGTCCAGGGAAGTAAATACTGTGGGAAGAAATAGCCAGGGAATTGTTATGGCTAGGCTTGTATAGGCCCTAGGGCTGATAGTCTAGTACCAATCTATGAACCTATGAACCTATACTAAATGGGGCATTATACTCAATTATAGGTCTAATAAGGGAGGAGTACAGAGAGGTAATCACCTTCTTTTTTCTGGATGCAATCCCTTTACTTATGAGATAAACCAAGTAAAAGGCTTTTCTGACCACTGCCGCCACATGATGCTCGAATGTGAGATACTTGTCAACCTGAGTACCCAGGTCTCTCACCACAGTTTGTGTGCTTAGGGGGTTGCCACTGATGTGGCAATCATTAGTGACAGTGTTTTTGCTGAATGGTACAATAATAATTTTTTTTTTGCATTTAGCTTAAGGCCATGACTTTGGCACCAGTTATTTGTAGCTGTGAGACCTTCTTGCAATATGTTAACATCCACTGGGGAGTCAGTGACAGCACCCAGCTTACAGTCATCTGCAAACTTGGTTAGCCACAGGCCCTTTGTCTTTGCCTGGACCTCTGAGAAGTATATGCCAAACAGTGGGGATCCCAGAACAGATCCCTGGGGAACACTACTAGTGGCAGGTCTGCTGTCAGAGGTAGCGGCACCTATTTTGACCCTATGAAGCAGAGTTCATTCCTATCCCAATTCAAGTGTAACTTGGACAATTGGATGGGGAACAAGAAATTCATTTCTGGTTTGGCACCTATGTCTCTAATGGGCACAGGCTGCTGTATATAGTTCATCTCCCAGTCCCCTGCTTGTAAATGTTTTATCTCCCAAGCCCCTGCTTACACTTATCAAGGGTACCAGAACCTGTCAGAGATTTGGGATGCATGGCTAGGCTTAAAAAACCCTTGTGGTCATTAGCCTAGAAACCACCTATGAACACCTTTGTCTTCATACTGCTTTGAGTACCCTCACGAGCCCTTTCTCCCCACACCCACTCAGATCTTATCTGCTGTGACCTCATCTGCATCTTCTGCCTTCAATGACTTCGTTTTCTTTAATGCTGTTCGTATTTCTTCTAGGGTGGGTTATTCCTGTTGATCTTAGGCTTTGTCTGGGGTAGTGCAGATTCTGTGGATTTTTTTCATTCAGAAACTGCTGGAAGGACTCCTTTCATCTGATCTGCCTTTGATGTCTTGTAGACTGGTGAAGAGGTTGTTACTAGCATTCATTATGAAGGTTGTCTGATTGTCGTCTTTATCGTTTTGTCTTTGCCTTGCAACCTGATGGATGTTATTTGTGCCATCTGTTGAGTCACTTTGCAGAGGCTGGTAGAGTACATCTGATGCCTTTTTTTCCTGTTGTGACTGCTCTCTTAGCATCTTTGTTAGTCAACCAGTATTCCTTCCTATCCTGGTCCATCTTTTCTATCTTTCACTTTTCCTTTATTCCTTTTACCTTTTGATAACTTCCTGGATTCTATATTCCACCACCAACTTTCCTATGCACCTTATTTCCATACCCGGCTTGGTCACATCTGTTCTATAGGCCTCACACATCCTGCTTTTCGATGTTGATGTTCTTCTTTAACTTCACAAATTTCTTCCTGAGGTACCAGAGCCCTAAGGATTTCCTTGAACTCATGTGCAATTGCTCTAGTCAACTTCTAGGACTTCAGCATAGCCTCTGTTGACCTTAGAGCTTTCTCTGACCACTGCTTGCAGCTGATTACGGCTGCCAGTGATCTATGTTGTGGGTTTTAAGGGAGATGACTTTGCAATCTCAGTGCCTTTCCTTTACCACTACAAAGTGCATGTTGGCCCTCTAATATGTGATCTTATGACTTTCTCTCTTGCTGAACCATGTGCTGGCCACCATCAAGCCATTTGTCAGAAAAAACTCCAGAAAGGCTTCTCCTTCCTTTTTCCTTTTGTCTCACTCATGTGATCCCAGACAATCCTCATATCCTGTTCCATCCATCCCAATATGAGAATTCAGGTGTCCAGTAATCAACACCAATTCATGTCATCCTGCTTTATCTAGCAGGCTCATCAACTGCTGCCTGGATGCACTGTTTTCCTCGCTATCACAACCACACTGTGGGGCATAGGTTGAAATTATAGATACTGTCCTAGCTTTACACTGGAGTCTGATTGCCATGTGTGCATCACTAATTCTGATGACATCCCCTCCCTATCTTTAGAAGACTCATCCTCACCACAGTTCCAACATGAATTCTAGTCTGTTCATCTCCTGAGTAGTAGACTTTGTGATTCCAAGCCAAGTGACTTTGCTGTACTACCCTTCCTTCTTTATTTTTGCTACACAGAATGTCTGTCCTCACCCTTACTATCATGTCATCTACTTATGGGCTGCTTCTTGAGTGTAGACCTGTAGTGATTATTGCATTCTTTAGTACATGTTTGGCAGGTTGATTGATTTAATGAAGAGCTTTTGCTCAATGGAGCTTTCCCAGGTGACCAGGACTAGGTAACTCAGGCTGGCCAGCTGGACACCAACTGGCCAGTAGTTTATTGACTCAGGGCTGCTGGGCCTTACTGCAGTCATACATTAGCTAGTAGAGGCATATAGACCCCTCCCATCATTAGCATGAGTCCATGGAATAGGTTGGAGTAAGCCAGATCACCAGCCCACTTTATTACCAGCAATCACCCGTGTCCACTTTTGGTGACATTAGTAAATATGAGCAGATCACCTAGAGCCAGTTTTTACACCATGAAATAGCTAGCTCTGACATAGTGTACAGTCTGTTTTCCATGCTGTCCTATCTAGATTAGACTATGTCCCAGAGATGATCCCTATAGCAGTTTGAGGTGGAATCATTCAGTATGCCTTTGAGAGGTGAGAAGAACACTATAGAGATGTGGGGTGAACATGTAAATTCCACATAATCATTAGTTGGAGGTCAGGACTGAACCTTGTGTATTGTGCATGGGAGGCAAAGAAAGACCTTAAGTAGTATGCCCACCTTAACCATTATGCCAAAATCATTAGAAAAAAAGTCATACTTGGCAAGGTCAAATGTCAGCAGAAAGAGGCAGAATGGCAATGTGTTGACTCGGTAGAGTAAGTTTAGAGATAGGTGCTCATCTGTCAGTGATTAGTCACCTGAATCAAGATGGAACCCAGTTTGGGAGAACTATCCAGAAGAACAAGTCATGAGCTTATAGAAACTTGATGGTACTTGAAAACATTTCATCCACTCCTTCTTCCCTTCTGTAATTATTGCTTTGATATTTTCTCTTATCCAGTCTGTGGCATGAACAAAACATAATGAAAAGACCAATCGATATGTGTCTCACAAATTACCATGTTCTCTGGAACAGGCTTCCTTTTCACGTAAAGCAGATCCCTTCCCTGACCATCTTCAAACACAGTTTGGTTCAATGGATGGGGAATCACAAATTCACTGCTGAGGTGGCACTCAGGTCCCTTATGGACAGGGACAGTCTATAATATACACAAATGGGCCATGAATTGAGTGAAATCATGGCTTTGTACAGAATCCTTTGACTTTGTGAGGGGAGTTCATCTTTGTTCCCATCCTCCACACATGGAGACTGAGTTGGCGCTTTCCGCCTTCCAGGCCAAGGACTCCTGTAAAACATCTAGATGTGCCTGTGTAGGGGGACCCTAGATTCCTAATGAGTCAAATTATTTCTGCTTTCCCAATACAGCTTTAAAGTACCCTCTGTTTTTACAATGGGACTCATAGATTATAGTTTAGGTTCTTCTCCATAAGTACTGCCACCCTGCCAACTGCCTTATGAGTTCTATTTTGTTGGAAGACACGATAACCTGGGATACTGATTTCCTTACTGCTTACTTATGATTTGCCACTTTTTATACTTTGTAAACCTAAACAACTGCAGATGCTATTGCTGCATGGTTTATGGGCACAACAACAATGAAATGGGATGGCTGCAACTTCACCAGCAACAAGAAATATTCTGTTTCTGTTCAAGGAAGTATGACTAGGAGAAACACATTCAGCACTCATTGGATGACAAGCTCTAACCAATGGAGTTCCAGATACCCTCATTGGATGACACAGCTCTAACCAATGGAGTTCCAGATACCCTCATTGGATGACACAGCCCTAACCAATTGAGTTCCAGATACCCTCATTGGATGACAAGCTCTAACCAATGGAGTTCCAGATACCCTCATTTGGATGACACAGCTCTAACCAATGGGGTTCCAGATACCCTCATTGGATGACAAGCTCTAACCAATGGAGTTCTAGATACTCTCATTGGATGACAAGCTCTAACCAATGGAGTTCCAGATACCCGGGATGTTTTACACTATTGGGTTTGTAAGTGGTTGTTTCAGCATCTGGTGATACTACAATGTGACCAGAGCTGTTTGGGCATAGGCTGAGACAAGACATAGTCCTAAGATATGAGTATATTGTTAAGACGGCGGTGTCATGGTCCATGTTGGTGTATAACAGCATACATTCAAACCTATTTGCTGGTACATGAGACCTTCAGATCTTAAAATTATAAGCATTTAAGATCCTTTCGTCCTGGTATGCATGGTGCATTAGTGTCCACAAGTGAGAATGGCCAAAGTGACATATGGTCAGAGCAAGCCCTGGAGTAATACAGAGAACTCCAAGTCCCATTCCACTATCACAGGTATGGCAGAAGTAAGGACCATCTCTTTGCCATGAGTACTGGCTAGGGGAATGTTTTAGATGCACACAAGAAGGAAAGCAATGGAGAAACTCCTTAAACAAAAGTTGCAGCACTTCAGCTTGTTGAAGGACATTGTGGCAGTTACTCAACAGGCTGTGTGGTAGTTCATACGTGAATATCAGAGATTACTGTAGAAAATCAAGACAAACCCAACTATATAAAAAAATAGCAAGTAAACATGCATATATACATGTGATCGAGTTTTTGAAAACTTAAAGCTTTTGAATGGAGATCACAGTACAGTGAGGATCGGGAAATTTGCCCTTTTCCTAACTGTAGTACAATCTTGGACTTGGTATATATAATTTGCAGGGAGTGTGAGGTGTGGGGGTGCTTGCCCCCCCTGCAAAAACATAAAAAAAGTAGATTTTTTTTTGATGTTCAAGTTTTTGGAAACTCGATCTTATGGTCTCTTTGATATTTTTTTTGAGTTCCTGAAAAGTCAATCATCTGACACAAACATACATGTGTATGGGAAAGCACTGCCATCCTGTCTGAATACAGAGATGTTGCAGAGAGCTCAGTGGAGTTTTTAATTTTCAAGAAAACAAGTCAAATCTCACTTCCTGCAATTAAATATCAGAAGCAGTATTTTCCAGTGTTGAGAGTTCCTCAGTGGATCAACAAACAAGTACTACCACAAAGACGTGTTGTTTTGACTTTCTTGTTTTTTAGTACTCCAGTAAGAAGCATAACTGTTTATTTTCAATAAAATAAAGAAGAAAAAAGAAAGAAAGAGAGAAGCTAGTAGAAGCTTTCTTTATGAATAAAAATATCTAATTCCTTCATCTCCCTTTAGACTGCTAAAGTCTTAGACCAAGGTTGAGATTACAGAAAGGACAATAGTAAGCCCGCCGTGGTTCCAGCCACTGAACGGAAGAGAGATTCCTTGGTGTGATGACCCAAACACTATAAACCCTCACAGTCTGCGGACTAAGGAAAAAGTCTGTTGCTGTTATGATAGATAACCTAATGGCAACAGCCAGAATGGTGTGATAACCACTCCAACTGTCCAAGACAAACATAATTACACTTTTTTTCACTATTGAGAGTTTTGGGTTTAGAGAGCTTCTCCAGTGAGAATAAGAGGTACAACAGGATGCAAAAATAGTATAATGTGCACTTGCAAAATACGATCAACAGAATTAATTGGAAACTCACAAGAATCCAATATTCAAAAAATCTAACAGAATTAAAAATAAAGACTCAGAAGTATGGCATATTTAATGCTCATAGGCAGTACCTTATGAACCCATCTCCAGGAAAATAGTAACATGTTATTAGGTTTTGCTCTAAAAGTATCTGTGCCCAAAAAGTACAAGCAATATTTTAGGCTACTCATGTCACAAATGTGAAAAAATAGGTCCAAAATGGTTTCAGAAAGCATGCAGTATGCCTTTTTAAACTAATATTTTGTTTCAATTTCATTGGTTATATTCCTTTTTTGACAAACAAGCTATAAAGTTCAGAATGAATACTGTGCTAGGGTTGACTGACTTTGTTTTCCTTGTAGTATTACTGATATTATGTTGTCATCACTGTGTGTGTGTGTGTGTGTGTGTGTGTGTGTGTGTGTGTGTGTGTGTGTGTGTGTGTTACTGTGACCACTGCATCTCTTTTGATGAGGAAGTTTGACCTAGCCAATATGGGATGTCACGTGTAACATCACTACTGACACAGTATCATCCTATCACCTGGTAACATCAATACTGACACAGCTTAATCCTATCACCTGTAACATCTCTACTGACAAAGCATCACCCTATCACCTGTAACATCACGACTGACAGAGCTCCGTCCTATCACCTGTAACATCACTACTGACACAGCTTCAGCCTATCACCTGTAACAGCACTACTGACACAGCTTCTCCTATCACCTGTAATATCACTACTGACACAGCTCCATCCTATCACCTGTAACATCACTACTGACACAGCTTCAGCCTATCACCTGTAACATCACTACTGACACAGCTTCAGCCTATCACCTGTAACATTACTACTGATACAGCTACATCCTATCACCTGTAACATCACTACTGACACAGCGTCATCCTATCATCTGTAACATCACTACTGACACAGCTTCAGCCTATCACCTGTAACATCAATAGTGACACAGCTTTAGCCTATCACCTGTAACATCACTACTGACACAGCTTCATCCTATCACCTGTAACATCACTACTGATACAGCTTCAGCCTATCACCTATAACATCACTACTGACACAGCTTCATCCAATCACCTGTAACATCACTACTGACATAGTGTCATCCAATCACCTGTAACATCACTACTGACACAGCTTCAGCCTATCATCTGTAACATCACTACTGACACAGCTTCATCCTATCACATGTAACATCACTACTGACACAGCTTCAGCCTATCACCTGTAACATCAGTACTGACACAGTTTCAGCATATCATCTGTAACATCACTACTGACACCGCTTCAGCCTATCACCTGTAACATCACTACTGACACAGCTTCAGCCTATCACCTGTAACATCACTACTGACACAGCTTCAGCCTATCACCTGTAACATCACTACTGACAAAGCTTCAGCCTACCACCTGTAACATCACTACTGACACAGCGTCATCCTATTACCTGTAACATCACTACTGACAAAGCTTCAGCCTATCAACTGTAACATCACTACTGACACATCTTCATCCTATCACCTGTAACATCACTACTAACACAGTTTCAGCCTATCACCTGTAACATCACTGCTGACACAGATTCAGCCTATCACCTGTAACATCACTACTGACACTGCCTCATCCAATCACCTGTAACATCACTACTGACATAGCGTCATCCAACCACCTGTAACATCACTACCAACACAGCTTCAGCCTATCACCTGTAACATCACTACTGACACAGCTTCAGCCTATCACCTGTAATATCATCACTGAAACAGCTTCAGCCTATCACCTGTAACATCACTACCTGCACAGCTTCATCCTATCACCTGTAACATCACTACTGACACAGCTTCAGCTTATCACCTGTAACATCACTACTGACACAGCTTCAGCCTATCACCTGTAAGATCGCTGTGTGACACAGCTTCAGCCTATCACCTGTAGCATCACTACTGACACAGCCTAATCCTATCACCTGTAACATCACAACTGACACAGCCTCATTAAATCACCTGTAACATCACTACTGACACAGCTTCATCCTGTCACCTGTAACATCACTACTGACAGAGCGTCATGCTATCATCTGTAACATCACTACTGACACAGCTTCAGCCTATCACCTGTAACATCACTACTGACACAGCTCTATCCTATCACCTGTAACATCACTACTGACACAGCTTCATCCAATCACCTGTAACATCACTACTGACACAGTATCATCCTATTACCTGGTAACATCAATACTGACACAGCTTAATCCTATCGCCTGTAACATCTCTACTGACAAAGCGTCACCCTATCACCTGTAACATCACGACTGACAGAGCTCCGTCCTATCAACTGTAACATCACTACTGACAAAGCTTCAGCCTATCACCTGTAACATCACTACTGACACAGCTTCAGCCTATCACCTGTAACATCACTACTGACACAGTTTCAGCTTAGCACCTGTAATATCATTACTGACACAGCTTCAGCATATCACCTGTAACATCACTGCTGACACTGCTTCAGCCTATCACCTGTAACATCACTACTGACACAGCTTCAGCCTATCACCTATAACATCACTACTGACACATCTTCATCCTATTACCTGTAACATCACTACTGACCTAGCTTCAGCCTATCAGCTGTAACATCACTACTGACAAAGCTTCAGCCTATCAACTGTAACATCACTACTGACACAGCTTCACCCTATCACCTGTAACATCACTACTGACACAGCTTCAGCCTATCACCTGTGACATCACTACTGACACAGATTCAGCCTATCACCTGTAACATCACTACTGACACAGCCTCATCCAATCACCTGTAACATCACTACTGACATAGCGTCATCCAATCACCTGTAACATCACTACCGACACAGCTTCAGCCTATCACCTGTAACATCACTACTGACACAGCGTCAGCTATCACCTGTAACATCACTACTGACACAGCTTCAGCCTATCACCTGTAACATCACTACTGACACAGCTTCAGCCTATCACCTGTAACATTACTACTGACACAGCTCCAACCTATCACCTGTAAAATCACTACTGACACACACAGCTTCAGCTTATTAACTGTAACATCACTACTGACACAGCTTCATCCAATCATATGTAACATCATTACTAACACAGCTTTAGCCTATCTCCTGTAACATCACTACTGACACAGCTTCAACCTATCACCTGTAACATCACTACTAACACCGCTTAATCCTATTATCGATAACATCACTACTGACACAGCTTCAGCCTATCACCTGTAACATCACTACTGACAGAGTTTCATCCTATCACCTGTAACATCACTACTAACACAGCCTCATCCAATCACCTGTAACATCACTACTGACGCAGCTTCATCCTATCACCTGTAACATCACTACTGGCACAGCTTTATCCTATCACCTGTAACATGACAGAGCTTCAACTTATCACCTGTAATATCACTACTGACACAGCTTCATCCTATCACCTGTAACATCACTACTGACACAGCTTCATCCTATCACCTGTAACATCACTACTGATACAGTTTCAGCCTATCACCTGTAACATCACTACTGACAGCTTCAGCCTATCACTTGTAACATCACTACTGACACATCTTCTTTCTATCACCTGTAACATTACTACTGACACAGCTTCATCCTATCACCTGTAACATCACTACTGACACAGCTTCATCCAATCACCTGTAACATCACTACTGACACAGTATCATCCTATCACCTGTAACATCACTACCTGCACAGCTTCATCCTATCACCTGTAATATCACTACTGACACAGCTTCATCCTATCACCTGTAACATCACTACTGGCACAGCTTCATCCTATCACCTGTAACATCACTACTGACAAAGCTTCATCCTATCACCTGTAACATTACTGCTGACACAGCTTCAGCCTATCACCTGTAACATCACTACTGACACAGCTTCATCCTATCACCTGTAACATCACTACTGACACAGCGTCAGCTATCACCTGCAACATCACTACTGACACAGCCTCATTCTTTCACCTGTAACATCATTACTGACACAGCCTCATCGTATGACCTGTACCATCACTAGTAACACACCTTTAGCCTATCATACAGACATATTTCCACACTGTTGACACAGGATTAAGAGACTTCAAAATAAAATGGCACACTGAGCACTTAAAGGGATGAAAAGAGCAAAACATTACCAAACTGAAACTGATAACTATCAATAACAGGTTTGTTCAGTGCAGCACTACTTTAGGGTAAAAGGGTCTGATACCTCAGTTTAAATAAAAGATTTTATGAATGCATTTTATATCTATAAGTTATTTAATTGGTTTACTGCTCTATTTGTCTGAGTTCCCTAATTTCTTACCAAAAATGCTAGTCAGGCTACCTATTCATTCCCAGTTCTGTACCAGTCGTACTGGGATGACTGTGGAGAGACCTCAGTGGCACTTTCCATGTGCCTTCATAGTGTTGATAAAGGCTTTTTGTGTATGATTTATGTTCAAGGTCACACTTGTGATGTATGTTCATACTCTCACAGGTTGCATGAGGTGTTTTGTAATTAGTCCTCCTCACTTCAGAAGTTGTAATCAGTATTATCTTTTGACAGAGTACAATCCCTCACAGTAAGGCAGGTGGATGCCTATCTCTCAGTCTTCCCTTTCACTGTGTCTTCTATCATCTGGACAACTAATCATATCTGGGTCACTGATATCAGCCTGGAACACTACTAAATGTACCACTGAGCCAGAAAATGTTTATTTACCCTTGATTCTGAAGTTAATGGTACAATAATCAATTTGAGAAAATTAATATGTGTGCATCTGTAAGGAGGTTAGAAGTCCTTCACTTCTTTAGCCAAATAGCTACCAAGACAATTAGAAGCAATTTGAGCATAAAGTAAAAGGGAATACATACACGGGTTCATAGGTCACATAGGTCATAGGTACAAACAATGTAAGGGGTCCAGGAGGACACTGAGAAGCACAGCTCAATTTGCCAGGCTCTCAGATGCCCCATTGCACTGCTTATTTAAATGACCTGCTCAGAGTCACACAGTAGACAAATAGAGAATTAAAGAAACTAACCTAGGAATACTGGAAACAGATCATTAATTTCTTATATGTTTAATCTTCCGTGCTAACTGCCAAACAAGTACGACTGCACATTACCTTTGTAGTGTGAATAAATGAATGATTTATGTTTCCATACTCAGCCTGAGTCAATCACACAAAGATTCAATGATCACATCTGACAGTATCCTTTCATATCACAACACACACACACGCACACACAGATGCACACACGCACACGCACACATGCACGCATGCACACACACACACACACACACACACACACACACATATATACACAAGCACACACACACACACACACACACACACACACACACACACACACACACACACACACACACACACACACACACACACACACAGACGCACACACACACACACACACACACACACACACACACACACACACACACACACACACACACACACAGACACACACACACACACACACACACACATACACACACACACACACACAGACACACACACACACACACACACACACACACACACACACACACACACACACACACACACACACACACACACACACACACACACACACACACACACACACACACACACACACACACACACACACACACACACACACACACAAATACACACATTTAGCATCTAATGAGTAAATGTAGGGCTGTCTTGGACTGTAGTGGTATACAGGGGAGGCTGTCACCCCATCCCAAAACAGTGATAGAGTGTACTGCTGTTATATCCTGTGACTGAATCTTTGCTCGACCAGTTTGGACATTTAGAACATGCACCTAGACTGCAAAGCCCATTTCGTAGTAAAAATTATTCTAATGAAAAGACGTCAAGCATTACTTTTCATTCATAGTGCCCTTCCACAGTTATTATATGAGATCCTATCAATTAATGTGCCCTTGCACAGTTATTATATGAGATCCTATCAATTAATGTGCCCTTGCACAATTATTATATGAGATCCTATCAATTAATGTGCCCTTGCACAGTTATTATATGATATCTTATCAATTAATGTGCCCTTGCACAGTTATTATATGAGATCCTATGAATTAATGTAGCTGTGCGTTTACTTTGAAAAAAAATGAATTTTGCAATAAAACTATAATTTAAAGAACTGCCAGTTGCCAGTTAATACAGACAGCAATAATATGCTTTTCCTGCATTCTAGAAATAAGAAATGTACTCTGAAGGGAATATGTGAATTCAATGCTGGTCTTTGTTTCACTGGAAGAATGTTTACTTCCTTTTGTCACACAGGGCCTGCAGTTCAGTATGGGGCCTGAACAAATACAAGTGAGAGCAAACTGCCTCTGCCATGTTCCAGTCTGATTATGATTAATTATCATCGCAGCTGCTAGCGGTTCTGTTAAAAAGGAGTGATGTGCTTAGCGACAGTGCATGTTTCAGTGGGCACAGCTGGTAACTTAACTGGCATAGTCACTGAGTGGGCATGGGTTAAAACTGCATCTGAGCTTGTGTGAATCTTCAGAAATATGCATATCACATTCCAAAGCAGTTTAGTATTTCTGCAAGCAGGGAGATATTTAAGAAAGAAAACTGCTTAAGAAATATGGTAGACATGTTGCCTTTGTGGCATAGCTAGCAGTTTAGTTGCAATGGTACTTCAGTGAATTTTAGGTCACAGATGAGAAGCACACTGTTGCCTTACTTTTGTCGACATGCTTAAGAAGAGTCTCTAGATAGATGCAAGAAATGTATTTACCTTTTAATACTTGTGAATAGGAGCCATATCCTTTGTAAGCAAAGAAATGTCACAGACTAAAAAAATTACTTTTTGTAGTATATGAAGAAAAGAATTATGAAAACAGTTAATGTTAAATCACAGTTTTTTTAATCTAAAGGCTGATTTCCAATGCTGTTACTAGTTCCAAGAGAAAACAGTTTTTTTATCCTTTCTATAAGCTGGTATTAGTATATAAATTACCAATTTATTTGCTAGTTAGCAATATTTTGCTTTGCTCTGCATTCATTTTTTATTTGCTGTTACTAACAAATACCTAATCCTCTGGAAATGACATATCACAACAAACACCTGCTCACCTTTCACAAGGCATGTGACAGCAGGAGTCTCAGAAGAGAAAAGTGCTTATTCTTCTGAATGGAAGAAAGACTCACTAGCAGTTGTTTGTAAATGCATTAACAAGTGGCATTTGCAGTGCTGACATAAAAAATAATTACCCCCATGCCATCTACATTGTACGTTGAACTACAAGATTTGATTATACTGAAACTGATGCAACATACCAGTTTTGATCTAAACCTGCCATTGAAATCGTAGAATAACATTGTTTCCAGTAAAAATACCCGCCACGCCCTGCTCTGACACCCATCAGCACTTAGTTGTGTATAATCTAGCACCCACTAATGGAGGATGACAAGGTCCCCTATTCATTGTCTCCTACCCTCACATCTGCATCAGGAATAAGAAAAATGCTGATCACTGCCCCTAATGCCTTACACCCGTGGCAGCTGCCCCATGCCTCCCACCCTAGCTAAGCTTCTGCCAACTTGATGCCCTTTAGATTACTGAAGCTAATTTTGTCTTTATTGTACTTTGAGAATTTAAATATCACAGAAGGTGAAGGGAACCAATGGAGAGTAGACAAGTGAGGAATGTACAATTTGTCACAGAAACATTTGGGCCATAAGAAGGGATACGTAGCCAGCTTTTATAAGGAAGGATTTGTAAGCACTTGGACCGACAGTGGATCATTTATGTATTCCTAGTTAGCAAGACGAAGAGCACAAATAAAAATTAAAGCAATGAAATAAGTTATATTCTGTGCCCTTTGACTTATCTTTATATCTTTTCCATGTACTGAAGATAAAGATTTTCAACCATTGCTGAAGACATGATACATTTGCATATGCATTTCTAGAACAACAATGAAGGAAGGTCACATTGCAAATTTTATCAAATTGTAAAAAAATCCAAGCTTTTCTATTTTTGTATTGCTCATGTGTTTCACAGAGAATGGCAATAATACATTTGGCATTTACCTGTAATGAAGGGCACATATCCATGGAGAAGGTAGATGGGGCCCTTATAGCTTAAATAATTGCTCCAAGTAAAGGCTTTAAGTAAATAAAGGTGACCTTCACAGTCCAGAATTTACATAGAAATGTTTTGTGCCTTTTTTTTTTTGAGCAAACCGAAAGTATGTGTTAAGACTATCATGATATCCTACACATGGATTGTTGCATATATAATGCTGTCTTCTTTAGAAATGAAACCAAACTATGACTCTCTGTGAGATGACTGGCTACAGGCTAAGGTTATAATACAGTACTCTGTGGCAGGATAATACTTTTAGGGTCATCAGTGCTTCAAAAGTGGTACTTTTGTGTTTTTAATACAATGCATTCTCAAATGGTAGCAACAGTAAACAGAACTTTTATGAATGGAGGAGGAAAATTGTTGTAATATATTACATGTAAAGTCCATCTTATTTTTCTGAATCAGAGAAGCAGTCTTTAGAAGAAACCAGCTAAGTGTAGCAGTGGATTACAGACTGACCATGACATACATTTTCCCTCAATGCATCACAGAGTATCCATCATATTCTTTATCCATCATATTCTTTATCAAGACTGCGTGGCTATATGTACCTTCTTCACTCCCGTGTGTATAGTGCTTTCTGAACTAGTTGTTGTTGAATATAAGCTGGTAATTTACTTCACCTCTGTTTTTCTACAGTACTAACTCTAGCATGACATATTGGATAAGATTAAGAAAATATTGATCATGCAGTAAGAATTGTTATTGCAGCCATTACGGTCAGCTGGTGATGCAGCTAACATTAAAGAAGCTACCTCTCCGCAAAGTACTTAATAGTTTGCCAACAATCTCAACCCTTCTTGACCCGCTCTGAAGTTATAGAGTCTATGCTATACTATGTTTGGCATTTCCATAATAACACATCCACCCTCCCAAAAAACATTGCCTCCTTATTTTGGTTCTCCATGTTCCACATTTCATAGCCCACCCTTGCCCCTATAGAAAACTTTCTTCTCAAATTCCTATCCTCCACTTTGCTACAAATGATAACACATCTCCAAATCAGGACCCCGTCTCCTAGGGGACATGGCCTGCACCTGCCATTCATCAGAACCCCCTCTCTTTGGAAACGTGGCCTGCACCCGCCATTCATCAGAACCCCGCTTTCCTAGGAGATATGGCCTGCAACTGACCTTCATCAGAACCCCCCTCTCCTAGGAGACACAGCTGCACCTGCCATTCATCAGAATCCCCCTCACTTAGGAGACATGGCTGCACCTGCCATTCATTTTTGTTTCTGGTGTTCTCTTGCCGTGAACTTTATGTCACTTTTGAGATGCAATGTCCAAGACATATTAGCACAGTAGGGAAACCCACCCACCAAAACCTGGTATTAGCACTGTAGGGAAACCCACCCTCCAACACTGGATATTAGCACTGTAGAGAAACTCATCCTCCAAGACCTGGTACTATAACTGTAGAGGAACTCACCCTCCAAGACACTGTAGAGAAAGACACCATACAAGATTTGGTCTTGGACCAGTGTAGGGAAACCCACCCTCCAAGACCTGGTATTAGAACTGCAGAGGGCCCACCCTCCAAGATTTGGTATTAGCACTGTAGGGAAATCCACCCTCCAAGACCTAGTATTAGAACTGTAGGGAAACTCACCATCCAAGATTTGGTATTAGCACTGTAGGGGAAACCCACCATCCAAGATTTGGTAATAGCAGTGTAGGGAAACCCCCCTCCAAGACATAGTATTAGCACTGCAGGGAGGCCCACCTTCCCAAGATTTGGTATTAGTACTGTAGAGAAACCAATCCTCCAAGACCTTGTATTAGCACAGCAGGATGGCCCACTCTCCAAGATATTGTATTAGCACTATAGGGAAAGCCATCCTCTAGGATCTGGCATTAGAATTGTAAGGAAAGCCACCCTCCAGAACATGGTATTAACATTGCAGGGGAGCTCACCCTCCAAGATTTGGTATTAGCACTGTAGGGAAACCCATCCTTTACAATTTGGTATTAGTACTTCAGGGAACCCCAAAGGTTTTATATTAGTACTATAGTGAAACCCGCTCTCCAAGATTTGTTATTAGTACTGTGTGGGAATCCCCACCCCCAAGCTTTGTTTTTAGTGCTGTAGGGAAACCCACCCTCCAAGATGTGGTATTAGTACTAAAGGGGAGCCCATACTACAGAATTTGGTATTAGTACTGTAGGGAATCCCCCCTCACCACAAGACTAGGTATTATCACTGTGTGGGAGCCAACACTAGGATTGGAACTTTGGGAAGTCACTTGTAAACCTGTTTAACCCTTTCCTTCCCTAGCTCTTCACATACCATTCTTGCTTGCTTTTTCCACAGCCTTTAGTCAGCACTGTACATCGACTCTTTAGTTTCATACTCAGTTATAGAAAATCCTTAACATGCTTGCCTCTGGTACAAAACAGAGCTGTCATATCTACATATGAAGGCAGAGAATGTGCGTTAGACTCAGCAAGGCAAAGATGATGTACTTTAGTTTAAGTACTGCTTGTTTTGAACAAAGGAGTAATAGCTCTGAAATAGCGACAGTAGCCATTTCTGGTTGTTACAGCCTTCACCTGGATACTTCATTAATCTTTGAGAAGTAATTCCAGGCCATGCCTGAAAGCAGTCAGCTTAGTGGATAGCATCATAAAAACATTTAAAGCTAAATCTGCTTCAGGGAGGTGGGCAAAGGAAACAAACGGAAACATTATGACTGCAGACACAAAGTTGTGGCTATACCATATTTGTGATGAACCTGAAACAAGCCATAACTGAAGAATTACAGTGTAATGAAGCCAAAAGTAGATGTGACCAGCAACAAAGTTAAGCATATGTGAACCTTTTGTCAAAATCAGACAAATTTTAGTAATTCTAACTTGATCCCCTTTTACATTTGGGGTATGTTTTCTGCATTATCTTGGGCCATTTACGGCATTGCTGACATTTTCACATAAAGTTCAGACTGCTCAATGTTTTCTAGCACTGCCATTTTATTGCACCTTCATGATGCCCACTAGCACTTTATGTGCCCCTGCACTTACCATCTGTAATAAAGAGGACTGTTTCTAATGTAGACTTCCACTGTTTGCAGCTTGACGCTCATGTTCCTACTAATCAGTGCTAATGTAGATCTGTCCTGTTTGCAATGTGAACGCTAATGTTCTTGCAGATAAGACAGATCATTCAAATGATGTCTCACACAATATGTGTGCTGCAAAAGAGTACAGTCTGTCTGCAGAGCAATGAGTTTAACATTTTACCGCAGACTGTTACAAGGCTTAAGGCTTCTATAAATAAATAAACCATGCCACCTAAATTAGATAAATTTCCAAATGACTTCCTGCAACCAGAAGCCTATTATAAAGCAGAAGAAAGGAACTTGTCAATTACAGCCTGCACTGACAATCTTCAGAGATTTGAGTTTATCATAGGTCACAGGTATGTCAGGAAGGTGAAGGACTCACTGCCAGAGAAATGGGTGTGGCTATGGAAGCCTGCACTCAATCACAACCTAACTGCCAAGATTAAAGGAACATGTCCTATGGTGACGGTGGCAACTAAGGTCATCCTGAATATTGCCTTGCCTCATCCACAAGAGTACAACCTCTGCTGCAAATTACAGAACTTAGATACCAATGTAAAAAATGGAAAGCATTATACACGTATAAAAATTAGGTATGTGTGTATACAACGTGAACATCTAAGGTTGTCTTAGTGCTGCAGTTAAGTAGTATTCAGTCCGAAACATATTGAGTAATCTTTGTTTATAACACATTGCTTCATTTTAAACACCTCTTTTCTCCATTTTTAATTTCACATCACATGACTGATTTATTTACTGAATTCACATATACTGGTGTTGTGGAGTACAGTAGCCAGAAGAACATTCCGCAGTCATCTTCCATCGACATAGATAACTTCTTCCAATACTATATGGTATCTTTTGCTTACGTTCTGAGAAAAGTAAGCATAGCCAGCCTCAGGCATAGGCCAACCAGGCAGCCGCCTAGGGCACCGCTCTTGTACGGGTGCTTTTCCAGTATTTATTTGGTGTAGGTAGACTAGGATGGGGGCACCAGGTGATGGGGTGGGGGGCGCCGTGGAGCTCTTTTGCCTAGGGCAGCAGTTGACCTAAGGCCGCTCCTGAATATATGACAGTCCATAATGTTTGAAAAACAACAAATCGAAAAGCAAATTTGCTGTTTTTCGAACATTAATGCTGCACTCCACCTCCCCCCCCCTTACTTTATTACTGTAACTCCGAGATCGCACTACAGTGGGGAAAGGAACCATTTCCCGATCCCCACTATAGTGCAATCTGCTCCAGAATGTCGAATGTGCAATGAGCGAATCTCACTGTGTATTCGCTCATTGCACATTCGACCCTTTTTCCGTTCGGTGTTTGCAAATCTTGCAGACTGCCTTTCACGCAAGTGCAGTTTGACTGTGTGCAATACGCACATCTAAAGGTAAACCGATTATTTGTTTATCATGTATATCCTAAAGATCCAGAATATGTTTGCTTATTTTGCTTGTCA
>NC_056746.1:1290114703-1290132203 GCF_019279795.1 Protopterus annectens | reverse complement strand
TGGTCAAGAGAGAGAGAAGTACTGTGGGATCACTGTTGTCAGGAAATATATTTTAACCACTGTCTTGAAACACTAGCAGTTGTAGGATTGTTTGATGTGTTCTAGTAGTTTTTCTCTGAATATGAGATGTGTCCTTGTCTCTGGGACCTGAATATAATGATCTAATTGATAGGAATGCTTCCACTGCCATTTTTTCTTCTACTGGCCTTTATAAAAATAAAAAGGAGCTCCGTCATGGTGGAAAGACTATCCAGATATCTCAAGGAGTAGGGGGCTTATTTGAAATTAAGCTTTGCCCTGAGACAGGGGCAATAACTGCTATTCAGCAGCTTATAGTGAAAGGAGGAGAGAAGAAATATGAACCGTCTCATGGCTGGCAGGCAGTCCACTTTGGAAAAAGAATTTGAGTACTGTGCTTTTCATTTATCTACACCGATGTTGAACTGTCCACCTTTTGTTCCCTTGACCACCTATTTTAAGCCCCTCCTTTGTCTCCAAGCCCATGACTCCCCGGCTGTACCTATTTTTTTTCTCACGTGTAGGATGATTTCATCCTGGCCGCTGTTCTTCAGACATGTCTAAAATGAACATGCCGAAGATTAATGGACCAATGACTGATCTTTATCATACAGCACTAGACACTTCTCTTATTTCTGACATCTCCCTAACCACAACCCTCTTTGCCCTACTGTGCAACTATGTATCAGAAAAAGATTGTCATTCTTGGTCTTTTCCCAACCCTTGTAGTTTTCTTAGCAACTACCTATGTGGGATTAGGTCAATGGCCTTCTTGAAGTCTGGTTATTCTATGACTGGTGGCACATTCTTGTCAAGGATTAGGTTTGACTGAGTGCTCATTCTTTGTCATTAATTATTTTTTGATGCAGTCTTGGGACCGATGACCTTTTATTGTTGTAAAACAACCAAGCTTTCCCTCAGGATTTTCTCCATGATGTTTTGTGTCACTGTTTTTATGCTAACAGACCTGAAGTTCCCATATTTTTTCCTTCTATGCCTTCTACAAGGGTAGTGGACTCTTGCTGTCTACCACTCATTCTTTGAGCACTTCTGCAATGGTAAGTGATCTGTTAAAGTTGTCAGCCAGGGACCTGCTAGCACACTTGCTAGATTACATACGAACCTGGGAGACACTGCATCTGATCTTGGTACCTTAGCCTCTGTTATGATAGACAATAAACTCTCAGTCCTACTGTCCATACCCTGCTCTCCCACCTCTGTGCCACCTTCTGTCCAGCACGATACTCTAATCTCCCTCCATTTTGTGAAGACAGACAGATATTTTTTCAATGCCTCTTTTTTTTTTTTTTTTTTTTTACATATATATTATGGACTCTCTTCCCTGTCATACCTAGACTGGGGAGGTCTGTTTCTTCCTTCCTATATTCCACTCTCCACCTAAAACAAATTCCTGTTCTTAATCCATCTCTAACAACTCACATTTAACTTGCACCTTGTGTTGCCATCACCTCATTATTTGTCCCAGTTAAGTGTCGTATAGTCATGACCAAATTTTGCTTTATAAAGACATTATATTATTACTTATACTGAAATACCAGATAAACAATCTGAATAAGCTACACACCTTCATGTAAAAAGTTATAGTGAAAGCCAGCACAGATGTTAACAGCTTGTGAAAACAAGCACCATTTCTAGTACAGAAAGAAAGCAATCCTCAGGTGAGTCAAACAAAATATCTATGGTTCCACTGCACATATACTCCAGCAGGGGGTTGATATAATGGTAAGCTGTTAACCTGATAGACACAAAGTACAGTGTTTGATTCTCAACTTTGGAAGGAAAATTAGCTAAGCTCAAAATGACCCACAATGGCAGCTAGCCTAGTATGAGCCTATGAACTGTATGTAGTTTCCTTAATACTGATTACAACGGGTCTATATTAAATTCTCAAAAGCCGCCAATGTTGAATCTGACATTGTCGAAACGAGACTAGCGAAACTGCAGAACATCGAACAAGTAAATGGAAATCTCCGTAAGGGGAGATTTCCATTTACTTCAATGTCGTGCGGTCTTGGAGTTGATATATTTAAGTAGCGGGTCTGGGGGGTGCAGGGGGGTTTGCCCCCCTGCCTACACCATTTAGGTTTTTTTTTTTGTTGTTTTCATTTTTTTTTTTGTGAACATTCGATGTTTTAACAGTTCCATCACTAAAGGTCGACCTTTACTAAATCAAACTGTTAAATATTCGATGTTCTAATATAGACCAGATTACAACAACATATCTGTGATGTTAGTAACATATATCTGATTGACAGCACATTATACCTGCCATCTCCTTATTTCATGCAAAAAAATTCTTATCAGAGGTAAATATTCCTGTTGGTTCTGTTTTATTCTTCAGCATGTGAACTTTCATAATGAGTGTGATTACTTCATTGCCACAAAGCATCAGTTATCACATGTAAAGGCTTAGCCTGTATATCAGATAATGAAATGGATGGCTACATAATTAACAGAAGCAATGGATTATTCTCATAACATAGCTTAATTACTCTTTGCATAAAAGGCAACTCATCTGGCACTTCTAACACTGCAAATGCAATACGAAATTCATATTTCTATTGTGATATCAAAATAAATATGTTACCAGCTATCTCCCTACCAGAATATGAAGACCCATAATACTTAGCCCCAAGAAGAAAAAAATACAGAAAATTAGCAAGTATCAAATATTATTTTTTTCCTTTTAAGTTGTTTTGTGAAGGAGGTAAGCCCCCTTGCACCCTCTGATGTGAGGGTGAGCCCCCCTACAAACCCCAAACTTATATATAGCAACTCTGAAACTGTCATACCTTGGAGAAAAAGGAATATTTTAAGGATCAGCGATCTTAGACTTCATATATGCAAGTCCACTTTTCTTTGGTCATTCAGTCTTAGCATTCTGGGACTCACACAACTGAGTCTCGATATTTCAAAGTTACCTAAGAGTTAGCCTTTTTTTATCTAAGTTAAGTTTGATTATTCTTTTCTCTTCTCATTCTTTCATATTTTCCGGTACCTAAGAGCATACAGTCAGCCACTGGTACAGAGGCAAGTCCACTGCCTGCAAAGTTAGTGACCTAAGTTCGAGAATGCACCAGTATCAGCCTAGCAACCAAATCTCCTTCTCTGCCATGAAAATTATACAGATAGTTTGGATAATTGTCCATAGGGTTGCTATCAGTTGGCTATGATTCAGCGGTATTAAGCTCATGCCTGCATGCGCATATAGCATTAATATCAGCAGCACCTCTCAGTTACATAAATGTAACTGAAGCCTGGTAAACTGTACATATATTACATTAATAATGCTTATCTTGTAAAACTAGAATCTAGATTCAAAAAGTCTGAATTTTTCTGAGACTTTAATTAATACTTTCATTTCATAAGCAAAATGAGATTCTACTTTTGTGCTGCTCGAAGAACTTTGAGAAGAGATACAGTAAATACACAAGCCGAAGGCCATGTGCTATGAGCTATGATCCCAGCAGAATAACCTTTTCATTCTGGCTAGGCTGACTATTTACAGATAAATACACAAGCCTGCAACTTACTATTTGAATAATTACAGTGATTTATCACTTTGTTATAAACAGCTGATGTGAAATTAAACATCACGCCACTGTCAATTTGCATAATCAAGGCACTGTAACATTACACGTAATTACAAAGAGGACAGCGTTGCTGGATAATTAGATCTTGCTTTGTTAATACAGTGCTAGCAGTGAAATGGTATTTATACAACAAAAGCATATATGTAGTACCCTCTCATTTTCAGGAAAGGTTAATCTAGATGAAGCTTTTTCATTTCAGCACATTAATATAAGCTCTATATGTAAAACATGCATCATACAGTAAAACCTATGTCAAGCACAAAACCATACAGATGGATGTCTGTCTGCACCCTCTGGAGTATACATGTGTGAACATGTCTCTTAATATTTGCTATAAACTTTCATTAACAGTATACATTCCATTTTGGAGAAGAAAAAAAAATAACAATCCCTCTTTACATTATGATTCGGTCTTACATGTTAATTTATTGAATTATTACAGGAACAAAGAGTTTCTGCTTGTGTAATTATTTTGCTTTAAAGAAAGACCTGACTCAGAGAGTCCTCAGATGGTTTAGATTGTAGTAATTATTTCTAATCAAACCCCAAGCATGTATAATCACAGAGTGGGATACCTTGGTTATAAAGATACCCACCCCCTGCATGGGGATTGTGAGGGACCTTGCATTCCACTTTGTCCAACATTTTACTATCATTCCTATTCAATGAAAAGTCTCAGTGACTCAATGTCCTCTTTGAAGTGATTTTGTAAAACGTATTTGACAAGAGTTATGGCAAAAACGATAATTAAACTGAGTTGCACATTTTTTTTTTATGTAGATGAGAGTCAACAGCAAATCACTCCACTAGGTGTATCCCCAGGGTCCCGGGAATTAGTGTGCATGCCACATAAGTCAGGCATACGATACTATCTGTTTGTAATATGAATCAGTATCATTGTGTTTATTGCATGGACTGTATTAGCCATTTCTAGTACGTGGCTGCTCCTGTTCTTGCTATGTAGTGTGAATGTTCCAAACCATTTGCGCTAACTACCAAAAGGTTTCTTTGCTTAATTATTAGTGAATGCACTTCAGGGTCTTCTATAACTATGCTCAATCTGAACATAACATTGATTTATTATCTACCTTACTGTTACCTGTTTTAAAGTCAGTTTCTTATTGTAATGATATTGTAACTGTGATAAGTTTCACAACTGCATGCTCTGCAACTCACTTTTGATTTAATTATTTGGTTTTGCACTGCTAGTTCAGCCTGTAAATGATGTATTTGCTATTTCTGGAGTGTCGTATGCTGTCTAACTACTGTTTTTCTATTACAGTCTTGCTAGGTGAGTGTTATTGACTACAATAACTGCTATATCTTGTGTTGTTATAGCCGGTGGTGCGCACACTAACTTGGCCTATACAGGACAGCTATGCCCTCCCCCTCCGCCTGAAACTTCCCCTCTATTTTTATCTCTAGATAAAATTGCAAACAGTAAATCTCACTCACCTATGCAGACCTAAATCAGTAATTTAACGACAGCTTATCATTTAGTTTCTAATATTTTTACCTTAGGAAATAGTCTATTTTAACTAAGGTAAAAGTAAAACTCTCAGTTGAGTCACTGAGGCTTACTTTTTGGTTGCTTTACCAGCTGCCTTGAGGTTAGACCCACTCTGTTTGCCCTCACTGCACTTGGGCTCACTCTGCTCCCCTACCCTGCCCCCATTCCCACCCACCCCCACTTTCATTAGATTTGCACCTATCCAAACCACACCCCTCACTTCCCTCAGCCTATCCACACCCATCTTCTCAATTATCTACCCTCCCTCCTCAACCCCACCCTCTGCATTATATACTCCAATCAATACTCCCCACCAGCTCACTCTACCCTCCCCTCTACAACCCTTTGCTCAACCTCCCACATCCCTACCAACCATACATCTCTACTACTCCTTAATAACCAGTACTGTATTACTCCACTTTTTCTACTTCACCTATAGCTCCACCTCCCTCTACTCATACCAAATTAGACACTACCACTCTCCAACACTCCCACTGTCCTCCCATTGCTCTCAACCCCACACTTACACTGACATCAGCCCACAACTTTATAACAACTCAACCTCTCTTCTCATACCCTTCAAAAACATATCATCCCATTTTCCTTTACTGCAAGATATCCTAAAGTGAATAACAAACTTGAACATCTTCTATTACACTCTGTAACACAAATGAATCCATCCTAACCCAGGTCCCAATAATTACTTATCACCCTGCTGACACTCTTCTCCCCCTGCCTTCCCAAAAATTCTGCTCAATCTATCCAATCCAAACAAAACAATAATTATCATAGCCACCTAGCTCCCTCCAGGCAACAACCTTCCCAGCACTGAAAGTCAACTTTCTTGGGCATCTACCAATTTCAACCAAGAAACTATAGTTCTTGGTGATTTCAATCTTGACTGGTACTCCTGCTGATTCAGTAGCCCATCAAGCTTCCTAAACCTGCTCAGCTTCACCCAAACCATAACCAGTCCAGCTCACACAGACAAACATTCCAAAAAGCAGTCAACACTAGATTGGATACTAACAGACCCAATCTACATTATCTAGCCAGTTGCCTTCCAGACTCCCTTATTGACCATTCAGAAAACATGTACACACTCAACGCAACATCATGTACAAATACATACGTAGCAAAAAAATCCTCTGCTCCTCTAACTTTAACCTAATATTGCAACAATGTGACTGGATGCCACTTAAATACCTCCATCTAGACCTGGCTATCCAGTATTTTAACACCTTCCTTAAAATACTTAACAATCTCGCTCCCTCATGCTCAAAAGCCAAGCACCTACCTTGGCTATCTAATGAACCCAAGCTGCTACTTAAGCATAGAGATAGAGCATGGTCAGCTTACCAGACCACCAAAGATAAAGCTAACATCTTAATATATCAACAGCTATGGAATTTAGCTAAGAAACAAATCAAAAATAACACAAAAACTTACTTCCAAAACTGTCAACAGAAATACCTAAACAACCCCCAAAAATTCTGGCGAACCATAAGCTATCTCCTCAGCCCTTGTCATGCCCCAACCCCCGCCCCAGTCTCCTCAAACAACTCTGACCATATTGCAACCCAATTCAACTCTCACTTTATAAATACTATAACCTCCCTGCTAGGAAGCCAGACTAACCAACCACTTACTCTTCCCATTCTTACTCCAGATAACTCCAGCCCACTCACTTTCAATACCATTCAAACTGGTCACATAAAAACTTTCCTAACCAAGCTAAATCCCTACTTCTTACTGCTGACCAACTTCCTAATGAATTTCTAAAGACTGCCACTCCTTCTATTGCCTACCCCATATCTATCTTGATTAATCATTCCATTGCAGAACAATACATCCCACTTCTCTGGAAAGCATCACGCATCATTCCCCTCCACAAAGGCGGACCTGCCAAAGAACTAACCAACTTCCGTCCCATAGCCATCCTCTCCCAGTTGTAAAAATCTTAGAAAAATTCATCAACTGTCAACTCCTTAACCACATCCTTAGTCACAACCTGTTATCTATTTCTCAACACGACTTTTGACCTAAACATAGTACTAGCACAGCCCTAATAACTTTCACTAACATCATTAACCATCTCCTAAAAGGAGGCCACTTTCTCTCTTCTATCTTTCTCAATATGTCCAAAGCCTTTGACACTGTTTCCCACCAACTGCTTCTACAGAAACTCTCATCTTATGGCCTCAGTACAGCATCCCTGACCTGGTTCCAGAGCTATCTTTCCAATCATCACCAAACTACCAGTGGGCAAACAGTCTCTCCCCTACTCCCCATCTCAGTTGGTGTACCCCAAGGTTCCATTCTTGTTCCCCTCCTCTTTACATATTTACTACCAACCTCAGCTCAGCAACTCAACTAACCTACATTGTCCAATAGGCCGATGATTCCACACTTTTACGCTCAGCCCCCTCACCACAGAAACTTCAAATAAAAATGCAAACTTCCTTTCAGGATATATAAAATACCTCTATGAGCATCAACTCAAATGGCTTAGTGGTAAATCACTTTGGTTATAGTGTGCAGGGTCCTAGGTTTGAGACTTGCAAGGGCTAATTATTTGGGGTGGGTTTGGCACAATGGTTAGGGTGTCCATCTTATAGACACGGGGTACAAGGTTTGATTCTGACCTCGGGATATTGGCTAGTCTTAAAGTGGCCCTTCGGGGCAATTAGCCTAGTATGCTCCTATTAACCTATGAACCTATGAACTCATACTAAACCCAAACAAAACTAAGATAATAGTCTTCAGAAACAAAAAATCCAAACCACGTCAGTCCACTCTCACAATCCTCTCCTCAAACAGAACCATGATAGAACCCACAAGCCAGACTAAACTTCTAGGTGTCACATTAGATGAGAATCTAAAATTTGACAAACGCATTTCTCTGATTATCAAAAAAGTTGACATCAAACTTAGCACCCTCTATAGAGCTAACCCATACCTTACTCAGAGTGTTGGACTGGCCACTGCTTGGTCACACCTACTTTCTACCCTCTTCTAAGGATCTCACATATTCACAAACCTGTGGAAGACTGATCTCAATAACCTAGAATATTGTTACAACAAAATTGCTAAGTTTGCGACTAATCATCCATACAGGACTCACCACTGCACTGCCACTAATCATCCATACAGGGCTTACCACTGCACTGCCACTAATCATCCATACAGGGCTCCCCATTGCACTGCCACTAATCATCCCTACAGAGCTCACCACTGCACTGCTCTCTCCCAGCTCAGCTGGCTAGAACTCCCTAACCTTTTATCTTTTAATCAACTTAACATGGCCCACAAAATAGTCTACCAATCCAGCAACTGCCCTGCTCTTTATAACCTTGTCCAACCTAGTATTAATCCTAGGTCCCTCAGATCCTCTGACAAACTAATGCTAAAGGTTTCCTGCTCCCACACCTACCATGGTGACTCCCTCTATTCTTACAAAATTGCCCAATTTTGGAACACTCTTCCTCGATCCATCACAAAAAGTCCCCATTACCATGAGTTCAAACAACTCCTAAAAAACTACCCAGCTAATCATTGGCTTTGCTCCTGCTATACCACAGGCTAATTCTTCCTATCTCCTTGTACACTACCTTATCCTGCTACTTCAAGCCTCCCACTTTGTTCCCTCCATCTCTCTGCTGAATTTGCTGACTTGTAACAGCTTCAAACTGCTGCACTGATTAGACATGGGGGTCAAATGTTTCTTTGCTCATAACTATACATACATCTGTATAGTATTGAAGTCCCTGTTAATGTTTCACTATTGATATATATGTGCACTGTCTTTGAATTTGTATTCTGTATTAGTTTACAATTATGGTGGTGCTGCGGTAGCATTGTCGGCTCACAGCAAGACGTTGTCCTGTTCAGTTCTCAACTAGAGCATCTTCTGTGTGGAGACATGCGTGAATGGGCGTACCTTCGTTGAAGGTTGTGCATCAGGGCCTGCAACTCGGCATGTAAAAATCTACTGCCAATCATTAGCGGAATGGAGTTCCGCTGTGGCGACCCCTAACCGGGAAAAGCCAAAAGACACAGCATTAGTTTACAATTGTTTGTACTTGTATTGATGTCTCTGTTTGTGCATCACTATATATGTGTGTGTGTGTGTGTGTGTGTGTGTGTGTGTGTGTGTGTGTGTGTGTGTGTGTGTGTGTGTGTGTGTGTGTGTGTGTGTATGTGTGTGCGCGCGCACGTGTGTATGTATACATTGTTATTTGAATCTGTACTGTTTGTTGATTATAATAATGATTATTATTGTTAGTCATCTTACAGTTTTAGAGATTTCTCCCCTGACCGCCACTGAAAACGGGCTCCTTGCCCAGTTGGACATTACCTGCTTAACAAATGTAATATAATAAAATAAATAAATAAATAAATAAATTGAACTTTACTAAAATACAGACAGCAATATATAACTGCAGTGTTTCACTAAGAAGTAGACTCTTTAGATTTAGCAATGCATTGAATTAGTGTCCCAACCTTTTTTTTCTTTTTATAAAAGTTAACAGCAACCATAGTTCTCAACCACTTAGTACAAAAAATCTGGACTAAGCCAAATATAATGAGTAGGCAAAGCCCAAACAATAAGGACAAATTTTAGATATTGCTCTTATAAACTTAGAAAGTTGCTAAAATAAAAGGTCTTGTGTTATCATACATTTTCCGAAGGATACGAAGTCTGAAACTACAATGCCTGTCATTATTTAGTGAATTCAGTCCTTATTGATTTGCCACAAAAATACAGAAAATAAATTTTATGAGGAAGAAACCAAAAATATGAGGGCAAAATCTGGACATTCTGCAAAAATCTGGATAGTTGAGAGGTGTGACAGCAACTTAGTCATATGGATTTGATGATATAATGTTTTCCTATCTCCATAATTTTAATAATAATCTAGCAAGGTATAACTCCATTTAGTTACATTTTTGGTTATGAACAACTTTAACCAAATTCTTCATGTTCTATGCCTGATCTACTCGAGTACCCAATACCCAGGCCATTCGTCTGTTAACAAGCTTAGATAAGATCTGGGTTGATTTATGGGGGGGGGGATTTTTTTTGTTTTTTATCATCACTGCCAGTGATTCAAAATTTCACAACATCCATCTTAAGGAAGGCTTGAGCAAAGCTGAAGCATATTCATTTACTCAAAGAAGCCTGCCAAGATATTTTTAACATTTAATTTTATGCATAAACATTATCTTTTACGATGTGAGGAATTAGGAAACGCAAAAGAAAGTCGAGAAAAAAAAGATCTGTTATTTCACGTTTTGCATTTCTTGTTGTAGTTCTGGAAGCATTCCACAGAGATTGCTAACTGCACTTTTAAGGAGATATAAAAATTGACTTAGCATATCTGTCAGTTGTCAAGCATTAGGAGGCACAACAGTCATTTCAGGTTCATAGGTAGGTACTAGGCTATCAGCCCAAGGGCCTAAGTAAGCCTAGCCAACAAGGTTCACTGGCTTACGCCACCCAAGAAAGTTAATTTCCTGTGCCCTTATCGGGCAGTGCCGCAGAAGTGATCCCGGGGGTGTATTTCCTATTTCCCATCCACTCATCAAGATTTTTCTTGAAGAGTGCTAATGAGGAACTTTGATTTACATAGATAGGTAGCTTGTTCCAGAGTATAGGAAGTCTCTGGGACAGGAATCTATCCCCCCAGCATGTCTTGTTTATTGTGGTGACAAGGTTTAGGTCCCTAGAGCATGTAGCTCAGAGCTCTTAAACATCATCTTTGCTAAAAGAAGAGAACACTATTCCACAGTGTGCAATTAACATTTAAATTCATAAACAGTTAGGATGCTCCCTAGCTCACAAGTGTGTGTGTGTGTGTGTGTGTGTGTGTGTGTGTGTGTGTGTGTGTGAAGAGAACACTATTTCACAGTGTACAATTTGCATTTAAAGTATAAAGTCATAATCAACTAGGATGCGCCTCACAAGTGTGTGTGTGTGTGTGTGTGTGTGTGTGTGTGTGTGTGTGTGTGTGCGTGTGAAGAGAACACTATTTCACAGTGTACAATTAACATTTAAAGTATAAAGTCATAATCAACTAGGATGCTCCTCACAAGTGTGTGTGTGTGTGTGTGTGTGTGTGTGTGTGTGTGTGTGTGTGTGTGTGTGTGTGTGTGTGTGTGTGTGTGTGTGTGCGTGTGTGCGTGCGTGTGCGTGTGCGTGTGCGTGTGTGTGTGTGTGTGAAGAGAACACTATTCCACAGTGTGCAATTAACATTTAAAGTATAAATTCATAATCAACTAGGATGCTCCTCACAAGTGTGTGTGTGTGTGTGTGTGTGTGTGTGTGTGTGTGTGTGTGTGTGTGTGTGTGTGTGTGTGTGTGTGTGTGTGTGTGTGTGTGTGTGTGCGTGTGTGTGCGTGTGCGTGTGTGCGTGTGTGTGTGTGTGTGTGTGTGTGAAGAGAACACTATTCCACAGTGTGCAATTAACATTTAAAGTATAAATTCATAATCAGTTAGGATGCACCCTAGCAAGTAACATTTAAAGCATACATTCATAATCACTTATGGGGTCTATATTAAATGAACAAAAATCCATTACATCGAATACCAAAACAGTGACACATATTACTTGAACTGTGGAAATACCAAACGCACTAAACCGCAAAATTTAAAATATCGAACGTTCATAGTCGGCCAACCCCACCACCTGCTACATACTACCTACCCAAACAAAATAAATAAACCACATACATACACTAACCAAACACTACTCCTAACCCTAAAGTAAAGCACCAAAACTCAACTTCTAACCCTACACGAAACCCCACATACACAACTATCTATGCACTATCCTTAACCTCTCCCTAACCCTAAGGTCTGTAACTACCACACACTTCCCCTATGGAGATATACCCAAACAAAATAAATAATACACATAAATACATTTAACAAAACCCTACTTCTAACACCACATTAAATCTTACACACATTACCTATCTATATACTTACCTTAACCTGCACCCTAACCCTCAAGTCCGTAACTATCGCACACTTACCTTATGGAGCTATACCGCAGTCGGGCCAAGCAAAACACTTCAATATTTTGAATTCTGCGGTTTTGCATGTTCGACGATTACGTATTTCATGCAATACGTGTCGATGATTTCATATTCGCATAAAAGGAGTTTTGACAATCTAATAGGAACCCTCAATTA
Organism: Protopterus annectens; assembly: GCF_019279795.1. Lineage (NCBI taxonomy): Eukaryota > Metazoa > Chordata > Ceratodontiformes > Protopteridae > Protopterus > Protopterus annectens. The sequence continues at coordinate 1,290,119,864 of NC_056746.1, read as the reverse complement.
TGATATGATGCTCCCTAGCTCACAAGACTGTCAAACAACCGCACAGTTGATCTAAATGCACAGCACATTTTCTGCATCAAGTCATATCACAATCATATATTTTCTCTAATTCTTACAAATTCTGTCACAAGTAAAAATATATTGACATGAATGTCAGCTAATCAGATTTAATATGTTTTCTTTTGTCTTCTTCTGGCCATACAATGGATTATTATCATATGGAGATAATTTAACCCCATCTTTTATTATGGCGTTTTTATGAAAACTCTTGATATCTTCTGACCATTTGTAGTGCATAAGCCCCCCCTTGAATAGTATTAGATTCTGCTTGGTATCTTTTGCCGTTCTAGGTAACTGACCTCTTATAGATACAAGGGATGGTGCGCTCATTTTGTTGAAAATAATTTCACCAAGGGTTAAATCTTTGCAGTGATAGAAACCTTAACTATTTCTCTTCTATATTTATTTATTTATTTAGTTTGTTTACTAGGGTACACACACTGATCACAATAGACCATTTGCAGGCACAGCCCGGGTAAAGAAATTCACAAAAAATAAAGCAGAAGAAATGTAAAACATGGAGTAATCACAGAAGGCAGAGAATCCTATTGTCAATTGAAATAATATGTACATATTACTAACAGAATAGAAAAATAAATAGGAATTAATTTTAGTAAATATGAGAGGGAAGCATCGGGTGAGAACAAATGGTCAAAGTAAAAAGAATGAGGTGAGGAGGGGGTTAAATGATGTATCTAGTGGGAAAGCACTTGCAGTCAGATTTTTGATGGAGGTGTCGTTTGACTTGTGCTCTGAAAGTGGGAAAAGAGGGGACTTCTTTAAGTGGTATGTGTGTGGGGGTGGGGTCACCTGAGTTTGAGCACAACAATGACGAATGAATGTTTGGAACAGTGCAGTTAGGTTTGGAATGTCTGGACTGAGAGAGTTAATTGGGAGAGGTGGTGGAGGTTGTATTGTGTAGTTTTGTTATGCAGTTTGGCTGCAAGAGGTGGGATGGCACCTGACTGAAATACGTTGAAAAGAAAAGACCCTAGGTGTAGCTCAATTCTGTAAGAGATTGGCAGCCATTTAGTTTTGGAGAGCATGGTGCAGTGGTGTTCTTGATGGGGTGACTGGAAATTAATTGGCAGGTTTTGTTTTCAATGGATTGTGCAGTGGATGCTTTTTTAGAGGCTGTGGCTATGATGGGGAACTCATTCTCAAGTTGAACAAGGAGGACTCTTTTCACTGTTGCAGCTCTAGTTGGTCTGGAGAGAAAGGGAGATATTTTCCTGGACTAGAATATAACAAAAGTGATCTTTTCTTCATGTTTTTGATGTGGATTTGGAAATTAAGTGACTGGTTTACCCATAAATGTAAGTATTTGAAGAACATGGACATTTCTATAAAATATTTCAGGATAAGGTGTTCAAACAGTGTCACAAAAAGAGAACCTATGATCAAATAGGGCCTATATTACTGTGTCGAAAGACATGTTCACCAAACATGTCTTAACTGACACAGTAATATAGACTTGTCTAAAACGCAAATGGCCGATTCAGCAAATTTTTCCCCAGGAGAAAAAAATCACTCAGCCCTCATCGGGGATTTGCCCTTTTCCCCACTGTAGTGCAATCTCAGACTTGGTATATTTAGTTGGGGGGGGGGGGGTTGAAAGTGTGTTTTTTTCTGTATGGCAGAGTTATTATTTTCCTCTGGGAAAAATTTCACTGACTCGGCCGATTGGGTTTTAGACAAGTCAATATTACTGTGTTGATTACATAGTAATATAGACCTGATCAAATAACACTTGCTATGGCTGTACTAATAAATGATAGATCTATTGACAAAAAGGCAGCCTTAATAGTTGACACACTGCAGCATATGATCAGTCTGGCTCTTACCACACAAACACAACCGAGTGACCAATATGGTCTTCTTTTAGTTTTGGTTACACCATCAAGTATATTGGTGATTCCAAGTCTTAGATTGTATTGCTGTATTACTTAACCCTAATTTTCAACTAAGATTCCGATCAGGCCTGCTGGCTCTTTTGAATTTATCTTAGATGCTAGAAATACTGTGGATCTGTACTACTTCACCATCGTGATAGTAGTATCTGTGATGCCCATGCACTGGCCCAGCAATCAAGGAGCCTCAATCCTCACCACTAACACCAGTGAGGGACGTCCATATTGGGAAAGGATAACAAATACACACACAGTAAAGTACAATTTCCCATAAGAGCACACAGAGATCACAGTCAGTCTGGGGCTGTTTTTTCCCTTTCTCTCCAGATCCCCAATAAGACTCCCCACTGGCGCAGCTATAGGGTTAAGATTCCAGCCGAGTAGGGAAGCCAAAACCTCCAGTACCCTCTCTGTCCTACCAGTGCTCCATGTCCCTGCCCAAGTAGCTGGCACACACACAAACACACACACACACACACACACACACACACACACACACACACACACACACACACACACACTTTGAGATATTAGTTATATACAAACACACAGACACTCCTGGGGAAGGCTGGCACAGGTTCTCCAGCTATGCCCCCTTCTGCCCAGATTATAAGGTAGTACTGACCTGCCACCACCTACTCCTATCAGCTACTAAAATGGCCCTTGCTAAAGGGTGTCCAATTATTACTATGCAATATAATTATCCAAATAGGTAGTGTAGCCTATGGCTAAAGCTATTGGAGTGGCTTTGTACAGTTTTACCAAAGACATGCAAGTACTCTTAAGAGCTTAAATTGCCTCTACACAAAACAGTTGAAAGGTTTAAAAATATTTAATAATAAATAATAAAAACACAAGACAATACTTCTTACTACACAGTGATAGTCAAGAGTTCAGAGATCACAGGAAAATGCTATAATACAGTAGAATAGTTTTGACATCAACACAGAAAAACACTTAGTCTAATCTTCCTGTTTCGTTCATTTCAGATTACATCATTTCGTTCTGGTTCCCAGGCTAACAGACTCTCAGAGGTTAATAGCAGCTGGTCAAGCCAGAACAATAAAAGAATTTATACATGCAAATACTAGCAATTAACTCTGGTCTCAAGACAATAGCCATAATTCCTTCATCCAGACACATCGGCTCCAAGCTCTAACATCAAAGAATTGGCTGGCAGCCTTCACCTATCTTCACAGTATCATTGGACTTGGTTTTCCAATTAGGCATGAATACTTTGGGCCTGGTGTTGAGACATATTATGGGCTGATTGTTTTTTAGCACAAATTAGACTATGGCTTCTGTTACTGAAATGGCCTTACACCAAATTATCCAAATTTAAAAGGTATAACTTACAGGGTTTGGTGCTGGGACCTCTCCTGTTTGTCATCTATTTTTCTGAAGTAAAAGCCAACACCAGAGGTCTCGGCTGACTAACTTTACAGATGACTGCACATTAGGAGCACTCATTGAATCCCCAAATGACTTAGCCATCCTGCAGGAAGATTTGTTTCATATAAATAACTGGAGTGAAAATCATGGAAATGCCAAAAATACATTATTGTATCCTTTGGGAGGTCATCTATCCCAGGGAACTACCACATTGACAATACGCTCCTGACAGTTGACCCAGTTGTTCAGGATTTGGGAACTTATGTGGACAGTGACCTAACATTTGACCAACATGTGTCTGTTGTTATAAGAAATTAATTCTATAGTGCATAGCTTATAAACAAAGGGATTGTGCCTAGCTCTAGGTATGTCATTACCCCCTCCTTTACTCAGCCCTCATAAAGTCAGTCATTGAATATAATGCCCCCTTTGACATATATCTGTCCAAACACATGTAACAACTGGAATGTCCATGGAGTTACCTTACCAAAAGGCTACAAGGCTTAAACAACATGTCGTATATGGACTGACTCAAAACCCTGTCACTATACTTGTCTGGCATACAAAGCAGTCTACAACCCATTACTGATGGCTATGATCTGTAGTGAGAGTAGGGAACAGGTGGAGGAGACCCTGGAGAGGTGGAGATATGCTCTAGAGAGAAGAGGAATGAAGGTCAGCAGGACTAAGACAGAATATATGTGTGTGAATGAGAGGACAGACAGAGGAATGTTGAGGATGCAGGGAGTAGAGGTGGCAAAGGTGAATGAGTTTAAGTACTTGGGATCAACAGTTCAGAGTAATGGTGAGTGTGGAAGAGAGGTGAAGAAGAGAGTACAGGCAGGATTGAGTGGGTGGAGAAGAGTGTCAGGAGTAATTTGTGACAGACAAGTACCAGTAAGAGTGAAAGGGAAGGTCTATAAGAAGGTAATGAGACCAGCTATGTTATACGGGTTGGAGACAGTGGCACTGACAAAAAGGCAGGAGTCAGAGCTTGATGTGGCAGAGATGAAGATGTTAAGATTTGCACTGGGTGTGACGAGGATGGACAGGATTAGGAATAAGTATATTAGAGGGTCAGCCCAGGTTGGAAGGTTTAGAGACAAAGCCAGAGAGGCAAGATTACGTTGGTTTGGACATGTGCTGAGGAGGGATGCAGAGTATATTGGGAAAAAGATGTTAAGGATGAAGCTGCCAGGTAACAGGAAAAGAGGAAGGCCTAAGATAAGGTTTATGGATGTGGTGAGAGAGGATATGCAGGTGGTTGGTGTGACACAGCAAGATGCAGAGGACAGGAGGAAATGGAAACAGTTGATCTGCTGTGGCGACCCCTAACGGGAGCAGCCGAAAGAAGAAGAAGATACTGCACATCAGGAAATCAAATGGCATCAGAAATATTTGGTTTAAGGATCTAAACCTCTTATACAATATCAACAGAACAGTTTGGGGGATGGGTATATCTCACAGAGGATACCGCTGCAGTGCAACAGACTCCCCGTCCACATAAAACAATGTTCATCCCTGTCCATATTTAAGCAGAACTTGGATCTATGGATAGGAAACAGAAGATTTATCCCAGGACTGCCCTCTATACTACTAATGGACAGAGACAATTCCGAAATGCTTTATCCCATGTATGGGTCCCCTCAAAATATCTATGGTATGACCCCATTACTCTCATCAGGGGTAATATATAATTATCGAACATAGGATGGGTAAGACCAATCTATAACTAAACGTGAATGGTTATTTCAAGCACAGAAAGGGAAACTAGCTAGGCTTAAAATGCAGCTAGCCTA
>NC_056746.1:1290097203-1290102203 GCF_019279795.1 Protopterus annectens | reverse complement strand
AATTAATATTTTTTTGTTTGTTCTCTCCACTGTAACTGTTTATGTGCCGCATACCACTGTAAAAACATGTCTCCTGTAATTTGTGTGTATACTGATCATGTCTAAAAACTAAATGTGTCTGTAATTTTTCTGTGTGGAGCTTTGCTCCCCGGGCCTCTGCTGAAAAAGGGCCTTTTCAGCTCAGTCAGACACCCCCGGTTAACAAATGTAAAATAAATATATATATATATATATATATATATATATATACACACATATATATATATATATATATATATATATATATATATATATATATATATATATAGATAGATATGTGTGTGTGTGTGTGTGTGTATATATATATATATATATATATATATATATATAGATATATATATATATATATATATATATATATACACATTATATAATATAATACGTATTATTATTATTATACTATTATATATCATATATTATTATATTATACTACTGATGTTACATATAATTATATATAAGAAACTAATATAGTGTAGGCACATGGTACTTGGGGAATTAATGTTAAACCATTTGAAACAGAGAGAGAACTGCAGTGAAGGAGATGACGCCTTATCTACAAGCATATTGTGAATAATGAAAGTTATAAGAAAGAAGAGATTCTGCTGCGGTAGCATTGTCGCCTCACAGTTAGACGTTGCCCGTTCGATTCTCAGTTAGAGCGTCTTCTGTGTGGTGACATGCGTGAATGGGCGTTCCTTCATTGAAGGTTGTGCATTAGGTCCGGCAAGCTGGCACGTAAAAATCTACTGCCAATCATTAGCAGACCGGAGTTCCTCTGTGGTGACCTGTAACCGGGAAAAGCCGAAAGACACAATCATAAGAAAGAAGAGATTCTTTATGTTAAAAGGAAACTTCTTTCTCAAAGATTTAGGTAAAAAACTGCAAATAATCATAATGAAATGGATATGGTGTCACAACATGGTGATACACGAGTAGAGATTATTGTTGAAGCTTTTCAAGCAGTAAGGAAATGATCTGGCAGGTAGAGGAAAGAATTACGTTTCTCAAGTTTTACTATCTGCTTCCTGTAACCAATGATACAGAGCTGGATTTCTTTCATTCCTGCTTACCTGCTGTGTGCCTCTGAGCAAGTCACTTAACCAGACAGTACTTCTTTGAAAGGGTCATGTGTGTCCAGTAAGCTTACCCAATTAAGAAATTATCAAATAAAAAAAAAAAAAAAGCAAAAATTGTTGGTAGGCATGGAGAGATCTATCATGGGAGTATGAAGTATTGAAATCTTGGTTACAGGCCACCTAATCTTGGCTGATGAAAAAAGGGTTTGCATTTTAAGAGTCTGTTGAAAAATTGAACCATGACGGGAGAAATAGAAATTGCACAGATTTGTTAATTCTTTCTCCATTCGAGTTATTTGGATGACAGAGTATGCGGATTCAACGGACTGATACAGATCAGCTAAGAATTTAGCATAAACACTTGTTATATAGGTGGGACCAAAGATCACCTCCCCATCTTTAAGAAGTAATATGCTTGCTGCCAATTCTGTGGCTCAGGGGGATAAACAAATGTGGATCAGGTGACCTGAGTTCACTTAGGAGCTGATTATAGGAGGGACAATAAATTAATATAACCCTGCCTTCCTTCTCGGGTGGGGGGGTTGCATAGGAGTGTAACTGGGATGTGCCCAATGTCTGAGCTGTGGTAATGAAACCTAAGCCATGATGTTGACATGGGTAGATGTATGAGGTGCACTTCAACATATAAATGAGGCTACCTCAGTAGACATGGGGCAAAAAAGAAAAAAAAAATTGGTTGTAATTCAATAGCCTGTGTATTTCTGATCTGCTCTCCAGAGAGAGCCATTACAAAGGTTACCGATAATGAGTTTATCCATCTGCAGAGATGAGATGCTGCCAGTGAAGAAACACTTACAGGGTCATGCTGTGGAGCAGCAAGGAGCACAGAACCATGGGAGATGCGGAGAAACTAAAGTCAGTGATAGAAGGCAAAAATAAAAGAAAGACTTGATAGGTTTGGAAACTCTGCTACTCTTCCTTTAAACTGCCTGACTTCCACACATTTTGGGGTTCTGTTAGAGACGAGCTATTTGTCCTTTAAGAAAATGGCATTGGCTATATAGCTTTGATGCTTGAATTCATTTTGATAAGAGATCAGCAGCATAGTCTTTGATTTTTGTCTGACTTTGTACAATTGAAACATCTTATTTGTTTGCTTAATACATCTGTGCATTTCTACCATAGAGATGACATATACAAATATTGTAGCTGTGAGCAGAAAATAAAGGTCATACAGGGCAGTAGAATGTTAAGGAAAGCTGTTATGGTGTCACTGCATTTAATCTAAAGTAGGACTGTATATCAGTCAAAACATCAGATCAGTTCAAATGTTTCCCTAGTTATAATTCTGAAGGAATGCACTTTTTGGGAAGTATGTGCTTAAAAAAAAATCACGATGAGGCAGTTGTCAGCCATACTTGGACTCTGTAAAAGTAGGGATGCTAGTCTGCTCTATGAATGAATCAAGGTCCAGTCAAAACTCAGGTGACTGCATATGGTTTTGGTAGACTGACTGGAAATCACCTTCTCCTGTAGTCCATATTTAGAAAGCATGGACTGCTTGTGTTTTATAATCCCCTAGTAGGATGGGCCTACAAGTGAACAGATGCCTTTTAGAGTATCTTTATGAAGTTTTGTTAAGAATGAATAGGGTATGTAATAGGTGCTTATGTTGAGTTTTAAGTGCTTACTAAGTATACATTTATGGACACCCCAAATATGATGCATTGTGTTACTGGGGGATATATCTTTGAGTTTGTATTCTAGATGTCTCTGTATATATTGACTGCTCCAATTCTATTGGCAGATAAATTGTTAGAATAAAACTGGTAGTTTAGGTATAAAAAGGAAAGAATAATTTAATTTATTAAATCCTGCATCATATTTTTTCTTAATAGGCTGCATGCATTAATATTTTCTAACTTTTTCTTTGCCAAGTAGAAACCTAACTTTGCCACTGACAGTGCTTGAAGAATTGAAGACTGTGTATAGAAATAAAAGCTAATAGTGGGTGGCCACAGTGGTGCAGCAGTTAGAATTGCCACGTCACAGCAAGAGGTTCCCTGGTTCGATTCTCAGCTGGGGTGCCTTCTGTATGGAGTCTATATGTCTTCCCGGCGGTAACATGGGGTTCCTCTGGGTGCTCTGGTTTCCTCCCACATCTCAAAGACATGTTACAAGTGGACTGGGCATTCTAAATTGACCCTGTGTGTGTGTGTGTGTGTGTGTGTGTGTGTGTGTGTGTGTGTGTGTGTGTGTGTGTGTGTGTGTGTGCCTTCTGTAGAAGGTTGGGCACCAGGCTGGCAACTTAGCACCATAAAACTTCACTGCCAATCATTCTGTGGACCATTGTTCTGCTGTGGTGATACTTAATGGGAATGGCCGAAAGAAGAAATCCTGAAAAGGTAATAAAATATATTAGCACATAATAGTAACCAGAATAATGCGGCACACAAGAGCTTTTGTTAGTTAGTGGCACCGTATGGCAGTGAGGTTGAGTAATAACTAAATGAGAGGGAGATACAAATATTTTGTTGGGTTTAATAAACAGTTGCTTTCATCTGAGGTCAAGGTATGTGCAGATGCAATATGGTACCGCTGGAGTGAACATGATAAGTACAAAACTAACTGTATGCAAAGTGTGCCGTTTAGAGAAGGATAGGATATTATACCAGAAGAAGCAGCCGTAACCGGTGCATAGAATATACATGTGCTGGCTAAGAAGGCAGAGGGAAGTAAAGGAAGCTATCAATAAACAGCAAGTACAAACGAGGAGAGATACAAGGAGGGTGAGGTTATTTAAACATGCCTCTTATAAACCAATCAGGAAGTTGAGAGAGAGAATGAGCGAGAGAGAGAGAGAGAGAGAGAGAGAGAGAGACAGAAAAGAATGAACTGCTAACAGAAATGATACAGGCAGTCTGAAGAAAAATGAGCAGAGCACAGAAATTAAAGTCTTTATAGTTGTAATGCAGTCATACTTTGTTGTTGTTTGTCTTTCAGCTTTTTCCCGGTAAGGGGTCGCCACAGCGGAACTCCGGTCTTCTAATGATTGGCAGTAGATTTTTTACGAAACGCCAAGGTGCCAGCTCGACACCCAACCTTCAATGAAGGCACGTCCATTTAGGCACACATGTCTTTCGAACGCTACCTAGCTGTGGGGAGAACATGTAGACTCCACACAGAAGGCACTCCCAAGCCACGCCGAGAATCGAACGGGAGAACCTCTTGCTGTGAGTTAACAATGCTACCGCCGTACCACCACGGCATAATGCAGTCATACTAAAGATGCAAATATATATCAAAACCTCATGTATATGTATATAGAAATAATAGTTCTAACATACAAGCACTATGACCAAAAAAATTGCTTCTCCTTGAAATGCAGTTAAAGCAACACAATCAGGAAGGATGAATTACCTTGCTGGGGGTGAAGGATGTAAAGAAAAATGGAGAAACGTTAATAAATGCAGCATGAAGGACAAAAGGATTAAGTTACTGCAGGAAACCTTGCAAAGGATGAAAGAAGACAAAAGAAGCATGCTACAGACTAAATTAATAGTACTTTTTTAAAAGTCTGTAGATGAATAGATATTGTAAACACCTTTATTAAAATATCACTTAAGACATAGGCACACGTACATTAATAGACAAGAGAACTAACCTTATTAACATTTTTCCATTCACAAATATTACACATTGCACATTTTCTTTCTTTCTTTTTAACAAATGCCTTTCAGTCCAACATTGGGGTGGGAGGTTGCCATAATGGTTAAGGTGTTTACCTTACAAGCATAAGGTGCAGGGTTTGATTTTCACATGGGGTAATTGGCTAGGCTGAAAATGGCCCACAAGGGCAGTTAGCCTAGTACTAATCTATGAACCTATTGCATAAATCACTCAATTCCTGCCTTCCCTAAAACT
>NC_056746.1:1290074703-1290092203 GCF_019279795.1 Protopterus annectens | reverse complement strand
ATAATTCTGGGCAATGGCAGAATGCTACTCAGGGCTAGGGTCATACCTGCCTGGGCTACAAGATCGGAGAGCTCTTCCATGTCTCTTTTGATGTAGTCCAGGGAGGTACATCTCAGGTCATTCACACCAACATGGACAATGACAGAGTCATATTTGTACTTGTTGTGGAGTGACCTGAGTGCATGGGTTATGTGGTGGATCCTGGTACCCGACAGGCAGCTGACAGTAACCTTCTCCTTGTTTAGCCTGGTGAGTGGGACATCAGTGTGCCTGACTATAGAGTCACCTATGACTAGTGTGTTGGATACATTGTTTTGCCTTATTGACTGGGGTTGAGTGGCACACTGAGTCTGTGGGGTGTGTGTCATTTGGGTTGTGTTGGGGGGGTGAAAGTTGCTTGCGTTTCTGCTTTGGAGGTCTCTGTTGCTTGGGCAAATTATTATTGAGAGACTCTGCAAATGTTTTTGTATTTCTATGTGCGGATTTCGGTGGTGTAGATTTAGTGAGACTATGTGATAAGTGTGGTGTGGTTCAAGTGTTTACCTTCTCCTCTTGAATGTCAAGTTCAGTCTTGGCTGGAGAGAGCTTTACCTCCAGTTTGGCTAGATAAGTGCATCCGTCACAGGTTGTAGTGTTGGCTGGTAGGAGGAAAGGGTTGTCTGTGTACATGAGGCAATTTCTACATTGCTCCAAGATGCCCAGATTCATCAGCTAGACAGGAGAGAACACTGGGAGCTGACCCTTGGACATGCCTGAATAAAAAACTATTTTCCTCTAGACAAGTGAGGAAAGTGAGTACAAGAGCTGTTCTTCTCTAAGCAAGTGAGTAAAGTAAGTACCAAAACTGTTTTCCTCTAGGTAATGAGGAAGGTTGAGTGCTATAGTAATTAGTAACTTATTTAGTGCTTACAAGTTCTGAACAAGTGCTGAGCACGAATAAGCAAATTCAAGTGCTAAAACTAAGAATATGTATCTGCACTAGACTAGTTACAGGAAAGAAACAAGTGCAAATGTGGGCTTTCAAATCAGAAAGGTGAGAGAGATGGAAGAGATTGCCCAGACGGCCAATAACTACAATTTCTGGGCCAGAACCACTCCTTATGTGGTAGACAGGTTACCTAATGCTTACCACTCCCACTGACAAGCTAGAAGGCTTCCCTCCAACACAGAAAGGCTTGGGGGGGGGGGGCTCAGAAGCTTACATACAGTCCTGGATACAGCAAATCTGTATCTGGACTACACTAGTTAAAGGAAATGTAGTAAACAGGCTTACAGTTTTTTTTTTACAGAAAAGTAGCTAAAACAGCAGTAAAAACAATTCAAATGCAGTGCAAGCTAGCACACTTGAGTATATAGCAATATAGTTTAAAAAAATCTTATTAAATTAAAAATGACTAAAAACAAGTGTAGAAGGAGTGTATTAGGTAAAATATGGTAAAGAGATGGGACTGGGGGGAGTGTCCCAGATCAAATCTACAGTGGGGCAGGCAACTGCAAAAGCCACCAAATTTAAACAACAAACAAGAAATAGGGAGGATGGGTGGGACAAAACACTTTAAACAGAGATCTGAACAACTATACAGTGAATCAAAAATAACAGTGCACAACTCTGAATAAAATTAGTCCAGCAACAATTTACAGTACACAATTCTGAAGAACCAAAAAAATATACTTAGCTCTGTATATTTCCAGATAGTTTGAAAAGGGCTCTGTTAGACACAGGTTCCAGCAATGATATGCAGGCTGTTAACTAACAGGGTCAATTATTATGCAAATAATTCTTCAGATAGTCAGATGACACAAGCTGTAAATAACAGTTATACAAACTTAAGACACAGCAGAAAATAGGGGAGGTGGGACAAAACACTTTCAGCAGAGAGCTGAAAAAATATACAGTGAATCAAAAATAACAGTACCCAACTCTGAATAAAATTAGTCCAGCAACAATTTACACTACACAATTCTGAAGAACCAAAAAAATATACTTAGCTCTATATATTTCCAGACTGCCAATCAGTAAGAATTTGTTGGTTCCAAGTGCAAAAAAAAACAAAGCTGTAAAAGCTCAACTCCTAAAGAAGCGTTTGTCCCAAAAGTCCTACTATGATAAAAGCAGCAGATCTCTGAATCCATTAATAGAAGAAGAGATGGTGAGGATGCAGACAGCAAAAGGATTTGATCACATTGGACTTGTGAAACATTTGTGTGAGGAACTGAGATTGTACATCATTGAGTTGCAAGGCATGGAGTTCAGGCAGAATCGGAAACATTTAGTAGCAGTGTCCGAGCCAGTGTTGCAACATTTTGCTTATAACAAGAACTCTAATTCTCAGAGTGATTTGTCCAATGTTCCTGTTCCAGAGAACATTTCATTGCCTGTTCCTGTTCCTGAAACTATCCCCAAAAGTCCTCAAGAAGTGCATTCCTCAGTGACCGTCCCTGTTGCTAAACCCAGTTCTAGTTATTACATTACGAGGTCAGGTCGTATCTCAAGACCTAATCCTAAATACACAGCAACCTGGACATGATTGTTATTTGTATATATTTGTGCAATTTACATGCTCATATGATTGTCATTGTTTATTTGCATGACCGACTAGTCAAAGAGGAAGGATGTAGATCAGAGTTTGTATGTTCCTTTAAGAGCTATTCCAGTCAGTAAGCACGTGCATATATGTACTGAGCACGTGCAAGCAAGAGTGCCATTTTGAGTGAGCAGCCAGAGTGAAAGCATGTCCATGTGTAGCAGTCAGTCAGTTAGTTTAAGTGTAATGTTCCAGTCATCCATTGGCCGTAACCTCTCAAATCCCCATATTTTCACAGAATGTCAGATTTATGGCTCATATTTTTGGTCTGCTCCGCATAAAATTTGTAATTTTCTGGTAAATCACTGGGATGATCTGAGGATTTATGTCAGTAAATAATGACATACATTTCGGTGTCAGACCTCATATCCTTCAGAAAACGTATGCTAAAACAAACCCTGTTACTCTAGCAACTTTCTAAGTTTATAGGAGCAATATTTAAAATATGTCCCTATTTTTGGCCATTGTCCCCCCATTTTGACAAGCTTTGCTCAGATTTCTTGCATTAAGAGGTTGAGAGGTATGATCCATCCTGATATGTTTGTGTGTAATAAACTACTTAAATGAACAACCATCCTCATTCATCGTCTTATTGAATACACACACACACACACACACACACACACACACACACACACACACACACACACACACACACACAGATTTAGACTCACTGACATCCTCACATTCACCCCTCACAAACTTTCAACTATACTGAGAACCTTATTTTGTATGCAAATCAAAACTCAAACCCGACCCCACATATACTATACTGGTATTTTTACTAGTCAAACAAGTTGTTTTTTAACATTATCAGTAATAATTCCTTCTTCTACAGCCAATGATAGAAAATCATCTATCTGTTTTTGAAAATGTTTAGTAGGGTTATATGTGAGTTGCACATAATATCTATTATCTGCTAACTGAGGCACCTTATCATATTGCTCCCAGTTTTGCATCACCACAGCTCCTCCTTTGTCCGTTCTCAAAATAACTATCTTATGATTATCTGCTAGCTTAGAAATAATATTCATGTCATGTATGGTTACATCACTAGTTTCACTAGTAAAAATCCCACTATAGTATATGATATTTCCTTCTTTGCAAACTGCAGCTCAGATTGGGTTATTTAGCTGGCTACTTGCCAGTGCTCTGCTTTCTATGTAGGTCAAACGTCTAGAGTGTTTAAATACAAAATTTCAGAACACCTCAGTGAAATTAAAAATAAAAAAACATACACATGCTTTATATAAACACACTGAAATTCACCAAACAGCATCTTTTCATCTTTTCATCGGATGGCATAAGTTACTTAATGCCAAAGAGAGAAAATGGATTATTAACCTGGGAGGGCTTTTTGCTCCAGGACTAAATGAACACCTCTGATTGGTTTATGAGCTAGTGACACAGTATATAAATGTTTGAGTTTTATTGTGTCTTTACACTGATGGAGGCTTAGCTAATTGCAAGCCAAAACCGGTTTGTAACTTTTGTATATAGATTTCTTGACTGAAGTGAAATAATATACATTTTTATGGCTTCCACTATCTGCTGGTTGTTTTTTTGGTTTAAGTTGGTATTTTGAGACCTTGCAGACACCTTACTTGCAGGAATCCATTTTGGACTGTCCTACATAGCAACCCACCATTCCCTATACAAGACAGAATTTACTGACATGCAGTTATATAAATTTCTGCACAAACTTCAGTGAGTGTGTGCTCTCAAGCAGTAAATCATGATGAGTATGACAAAAAGGAAGGCACTTTTATTAATTGTGTGAATCTGCAAATATTCAGCAATGTATATTTACTACACTTGTCATCAAAAATATGTAAGAATTGTGAGAGTTTATGCCATCTAATACTGCCCCTTTGCTATATGTTCTCAAGTCCAGGTACAAGTCAATGTATAGCAAGTGTGAGTCAGCAAACGTTAAGTGATATGCACAGCTGATTAAATCTGCTTATATGATGTTTCTGAAGGAGTTATTTTGTTAGATTTTGCTAAAAAAAAATAAGAGAGACACATGCATAGCACACAACTGATGATAAATTATGCATTTCTGCACTATGGTCAACACAAGCTGTGCATCTTAATACTATAGAATACAAGAGTGTTAACCACTGTAATACACACACACACACACACACACACACACACACACACACACACACACACACACACACACACACACAAACTTCCTAGCAACGATTCTGCATGATATGATAGCTCCAACTATGAATTACATATAAAATGCTTTCTAGGCTAGGGTGATTATGAGTTCTAGAATAGTTGGATGACATGGGCAGCACAGTGCTACAGCAGTTAGCATTGGCACCTCACAGCAAGAGGTTCTCCAGTTCATTTCTCGTCTGGGGTGTCTTTTGTGCGAAGTCTGCATGTCCTCCTTGTTTTCACATGGGTTTCCTCCGGGTACTCTGGTTTCCTCCCACATTCCAAAGACATGCGTCTGGATGGAGTGTTTCTCCCCGGGCCTCATTTGAAAATGGGCTTTGTCCCAATAAACAAATATTAAAATAAAAATAAATAAATAAAATAAAAGCAGTTTGTGTCACAAAAAGTAGTGATGTTCTATAATCTGAATATAATGGTTTGAAGGGTGTCTGGTGAAAAACTGCTAAACACAAAGTAATTTTCTTAAGTGGAGTTTTACTTTGTCATTCCTTACTGCTGGAAGATGCACCCAAATGCTTAGAAAAGGGGTCTGTACATTTCCTGTATTGTTTACTGTCTTATGGATTTGAGTTTTTCAAATGGAAAGACAAACTACAATTATGGCATAACGAAGACTGCTGTTAAAAAAGATCATAACAGAGTATAGGAAGTACTGAAATGAAATGCTTTATTAAGGCAGCACTTTAATACAATGAAGCAATAAATAGGGGCTAAGAACCTGGAGGCAAAATTTATGCAAGTGGACCATGATAATATGAGGAAAATCCTAATTAATAAGCTGAACACTTGTTTAATACATTCCATGCAAGAATGAGTCACGTATAATATGATCAGTTAAATTCTAAAGTCATTTGTCTAGAAAGTAAGATTATTCAGAAGGATGCAGATACCAGTATAATGATACCAGCAAAGATTAAATTGCTGAAAGCTAGGGAAAACCGGAATGGTAGAATGTGTATGCTTTTCTTTATAAAGTACATGAATCATTTCAGCGCAGCATATGTCACAGACAAAAATTAATGCCCAGGTAAGGTCATTTTACTCAAAGGTTTATCAAGTTAATCAAGTAATAAAGAATGTTTTCTAATACCAAAATAGATAAGCAAAAACAATATTTGGTGGACTGATACAGAGAAGAGTAACTTCACCATGAATTCCTTTAAAATGGCTGCTACTGCGTTAAAATAAGACTTTTCAACAGACATCTAATGATGGCCAATGAAAACGCTGTGACCACGCTGAGTATGACAGACTTATGCAAAAAGTAAAGCCACGGTCCTGTTTTACAGAAACAGGGTATTACAAACATAGTAATAAAGTATCACTTAATCAATCTGTTAGTCATGGGAAATATGTTTGATAATATAATTAAGGAAATCATGTTGCTTATCTAAGAACTAGCTTGACAGATGATGCACATTACAGCTTTATGACAAGAATGTTGTTTTTTTTTTTTAAATAATTAAAATGTTATGCTCAGGTTAGCTATACTCTCTGAAATGGGTATCCTGAATATGTAATTTGTTTACACCACAGCAATGTTTTTATAAGCTACAGATTTATACCTCAACATATATTGCAGAAGACAGAAGTTAAACTAAAGGGATTCCAGATGAGTTGATGATTGGAAAGCGTGAGACAGACAGAACATTAATAACAAGGGCTTGGATGTCAGTGTATCACATCATCAGCTACAGAGCAGACTGAGAAGAAAAAAAGAAATTTAGGTACCTAATTCTATAATAAAAAGATTGAAACTGACTGAATAGGAAGTGGAAATGCAGCACTGACTCATCTTGGGAAAAATCATATGACTGATTCTAATGATATCCTGATTCTAAATGGCAGTTTTAGACAGTTTCTGATGCTTGCAGGATCAAGTCTTCAGTGAAAATGCTAGGAAATTTAGAAAGCAAAAAAAGAGTACATACTTTGGCAACTGACATGAATGCCATTGATATTAGACTGGCTGCTGCTGTCACCTCTAGAATTAGGAGCATTTTGATAATTTACATCAGGAACGTCTCATATAGTTTTGCCTCCAATAACTGAAGAAACCAATAAACGGCAACACATGAGCTACCAACAGCAAGCTGGACAACTCAGTGTCAAAGACTGACCCCATTGAAATGGTGAGTGAGATAGGCTTAAACAGTTTTAGGGGGAGGGGGCAAGTTCCCATACATTGCACTGTGGGTACTTTGTCTCTCTTACCCCGCTACTTATTAATTCCACAGTCACCCAACCACATGGAAAAGATAAAACCCTAAAAAGTGTGAAACTATCTCACACAAGCACAGTCTCACATGCACAGCCATATAATGTAAAACAGTTTCTAACAACTTTGTTTTGTTAGGCGGTGGGATTGATGAAATCTGACTCCTGGAAGTATATGTTATTGAAAGGAAGGACTTGCATTAGTGAATGCCAGAGAAAAAGTAGGTGGGAGAGAAAGAGTGAAGCAACAGTCGTAGAAATTGTATTCTTAAAATAATACATCAAGAAATGGATAAATATAAAAGTACATTGCCTGCAGAGTTCGACAGACTACTAAATGGAATGTTTCATGATAAACAGTGTCTCAGTGTACCACACCATTGCAAGGGGAACACTCACTATCAGAATTTTCAGTAGCGAAATGGGAAAAGTGCCTGTGGAATACAATAGCAAATGAGAGAAAAGAGGAGAATAGGGGGCCAATCTACAAGTATCACGTATACCATTAAAGTACAGAGAATAGGGGGCCAATCTACAAGTATCACGTATACCATTAAAGTACAGAGAATAGGGGGCCAATCTACAAGTATCACGTATACCATTAAAGTACAGAGAATAGGGGGCCAATCTACAAGTATCAATATACCATTAAAGTACAGAGAATAGGGGGCCAATCTACAAGTATCACGTATACCATTAAAGTACAGAGAATAGGGGGTCAATCTACAAGTATCACGTATACCATTAAAGTACAGAGAATAGGGGGTCAATCTACAAGTATCACGTATACCATTAAAGTACAGAACCTCTGTGGAAATCAAACAGCAATGCAAACCTTACAGAAATGAAAAACACCTCTCAGCTCTCCAGATTTTCACGATTTATGCCTCATATTTTTGGTGTTAGTTTCTCTTAAAATTTGTGGTTTTCTGGCAAATCACTAAGTACTGACACTAAATAATGACATACATTTGGTTTTCAGACTTCTTATCCTTAAGAAAATGCTTGCTAACATAAATCCTGTTATTCTAGCAATTTTCTAGGTTCGTAAGAGCAATATTCAATACGCTCCTATTTCTGGGCCTTTGATCCCTCATTATTTCAGGCTTTGCCCAGCTTTCTTGCACTAAGAGGTAGAGATGTAAGAAGAACTGTGCACATCAGGAGGTGATATAAGGGACACTTGCATGGTGCTCAATAAAGCTGGTCAGCTTTTTAGGCTGCTCTGTCTATTAAAAAGTTAAAACTGCTCATTTCATAAGTTAAAACAACTTTTTGTACAAGTTTTGTGCAATATAATGAGTAAGGCTACAATCTCTTAGCCAGTCATGACGGACTGCAAGGCAGAATCAGGATGTTACGAAGGCGACGTTCATTGCAAATTGAAATGGGATTGATGAACCACATCCTATTAATGCAGCACAAAGGAATGTTTTACAACTGAAGGCTGTTGAAGTAAGCAGTACTTTGGAGGCCATACGATTTGAGGTAGTAAACCTGACTGTCTTGTATAATGTAA
Organism: Protopterus annectens; assembly: GCF_019279795.1. Lineage (NCBI taxonomy): Eukaryota > Metazoa > Chordata > Ceratodontiformes > Protopteridae > Protopterus > Protopterus annectens. The sequence continues at coordinate 1,290,083,686 of NC_056746.1, read as the reverse complement.
ACATGAAGGGATTAAGGATGGTCATGTATAATGTAGTGTAGAGTGTCGCATGAGTAAGCGGAAGTCACTGAATCAGCCAAGCAGCAAATGTGTGTTGGAACAGATGGAGGATCAGTTAATTGTCAAGGAGAATAAAGTAAGAAAACAGAAAGACTGTACAGTGTTTTGGAATATACAAAAACAATGAACATGATGGAATATGTCATAAACAAGATAACAAAGTGGACTGGTTTTCAGGAAGACTCCATAGTACAGGTGAAGTTTTTGCTATTATTAGTGAATGAAGTAATGAGTTGGAAATCAAGGTCAATTCAGATTGCATTTTAAACTTGCAACAGAAATTCACAAATATCATGGAAGGAGTACATATATTATGGTACATAAGTTGTACATGTAGCAAGCTGCAGCATCTGTGCAGTATCCACTAACACATTATGTGTACATGTAATGGTACTTAAGTTACATATATAGCAAGGTGCATTGTCCACTGACATATAATAGGCATATTTTACCTGTACATTTCACATACATACCAGATCCAATGACACATTAGGTGTACATGTCGCAGTAATTAAGTTATATACATAGCAAGGGGTTCCCTTCAGAGTATCGAAATTGCAGAACATCAAATCTCTAATCATCAAGGACCAGAGGATGGAAGTTCTGCAATATTGAAAATAAATAAATAAATAAATAAAATGTGAAAAATTCTTATTTTATGTTTTTGCAGGGGGGCAAGCCCCCCTGCGCCCCACTCCTCACATCCCCTGCTACTAAAATATACCAACACTGACCTCGCACTACAGTAAAGAGAATAACACAGAATGGGAAATTTTATGTTCTCTTCACTCTAGTGCAATCTTGGAGTTGGTATACTTAAGTAGCAGGGGATGTGGGGGGTGTAGGGTGGCTTCCTCCCTGCAAAAACTTACAGAGTTTTTATCTTTTTTAATTGAATCTACTTTCATGTTTGATGTTGTAGAACATCGATCATCTCCTCCTCAATGATGTGTGGTTTGATGTTCTGCAACTTTGAGCATTTGAAGTAGACCAATAGCAAGTGTCCACTGACATGTTACATGTAGATGTCACAGTACATAAGTTACATGCATAGCAAGGTGCAGTGTCCATTGACATATTAGGTGTACATGTCTCTGTATGTAAGTTACATGAATAGCAAGGTGTAATATCCACAGACACATTAGGTCTTCATGTCACAGTACATAAATTCTATACACAGCAATGTGCAGCAGCCATAGAAACATTAGGTTTGAATGTCACATTAAATGCATTACATACATAGAGTACAGTGTCCACTGACCCATTATTATGTATACATGTCCCAGTAAATAGCTTACACAAAAAGGTACATTATCCACAGCCACATTATGTGGACATGTCATGGTAAATACTTTGCTCATAACAACATACAACATCCACTGGCGTATTATGTGTACATATCTTTATGTCACCACATATACATTACTTACATAGCAAGGTGTAGTACACACTGACCTGTTATGTGTACATGTCACAGTGCATAAATTGCATACATAGCAAGGTACAATATCCACTGACTCATTATGTGCACATATCACAGTGCATAACTTACATAGCAAGGTGCAGTGCCCACTAACACATTATGCGCATGTGTCATAGTACATAAGTCACATACATAGCAAGGGCCAGTATCAACAGACACAAAGGTTTACACGCCATGGTACATATGCTGCATACATATCAAGGTGCAAAATCCATTGACACATCATGTGCATATGACAGTGGTACTTAACTTACATACACAGAAAGGTGCAGTATCATTTGACACATTATGTGCACATATCATGGTATATAAGTTATATCCACAGCAAGGTTTAATATCCACTGACATATTATGTATACATATCAGGGTATATAAGTTACATGCAGTTTCCATTGACATATTATGTGTACATGTCACAGTACATACATTACTCACAGCAATGTGCAGCACCCACTGAAACATTATGTTTATATGTCACAGTATAAAAAGTACATTTCATGGCAAGGTGCACTATCCACTGACAAAAAAAGTCATACATGTCACAGTACATAAGTTACAGACATAGGAAGCTCTAACATTCATTGAAAAAATATATATACTTGTCAAAAGAAGGAATCATCACTATCAGTCATGCAGTGTGCTACCTAGTAGCTTTATCAAATCGGTTACTAAGTTGCGAGTAGAATTTCTATTAAAGTGGTTCTGTCATCTAAAACATGCTAGCAGTGTGTGTTATTTGCTGCTTTATTTTAAAACAGGTTTGTAGATATTTATGTACTTGTGTGTACTAGTTAGTTCATATCCCTTTGAGATGGTTTAAACAGTTTTATCCTTGTTTGTGCAGCTAGCAGAAAAGAATAGTGCTTCACGTTCTTAGTAATCTTAACTTTTTATGTGAAGCAAGTGCACTTATAAATTTTTTTGAGGTGAATTGTTAGTTTTTCCTCAATAATTTTTAGTCTTCACATCAGTGTCAGTGGCACAACACACAACACATTTGCCTTTGGTGCAGAAGGCTGTAGGTTCTATCCCCACATCTGGTAGATGCAGCATAAGGGGGTGCTGCTCTACTGAGTGTGCCATCCTTTGACTGAGACATTAAATAGAGGCCCCATCTAGCTGGGTTTGTGATAGCTCAGATGGATGTAAAAGATCCCACAGCAGCTTCTGAAAAGAGTAGGATAAATTCTCTGATGTCCTGGACACATTTCCCTTAGTAATATAAATGCCACCTTGGGTCTCCCCCCTGCAAAGAGACTACTAGCCTAGTGGGACTAACCTGGGTAATGACAGGATAAATGAAACTCTGAATACCAAATATCACACTTTCCTCTTCCAGTAGGTATGTGGTATACTACTCAGAAACACATTTAAAAAACAGAGAGTGACAAAAATGATGCAAATATGTAAGCACAGTGTCAAAAAGCAGTGTTACATCTGTAGACTTATGAACTGTATTGTAAAACTCTACCACACAAGGTCATTTATTTTTTCTTCTGATGGAAGATGCATCTCCTCTTTCTTTAAAAAGTATGTTGGTCATGTAGTGTGATTTTCTGTGTACTAGACAGATTCAAAAATCATGTATGATGTGGATTCAGAAAACTGTAAGAAGGGGTAACTCATGCCTGAAAATAAGGACATACCTCCAAAATAGATACATCATGCAGGGGTAAATCAGGCATAAAATGGGGATATTCTTGCAAAATAGGGACAGTTGAGAGGTCTGGTGGTAGGAAACTAAGTTTTGTAAGGGTTACAGGAAGGGAAGTTAGAATTTCGAGGTACTGGGACTTGAAGTGTTGGATTACAGAGTTTGGAGATTAGGAGGAAAGGTGAGGGGTGAGAGACTGGCAAGGAAGATATAAATTTAAGGATACAGAATGGTGACTGAGATCTGGGAAATTTGGTCTAGGAGAGATGTTTACAGACAAAGAGAACTGGTCTGCTTATTAACATTTCAAAGCTTTGTAGAATGCTTGAAGTTATAATAGAAGAGTTTGTGCTGGTTTTGTTGTTATTGAAGTTGGAAAGGCCTCTATTTACTTTCTGGAAAAGTTTTCTGGGAAGTTGTTTTGTGGAGTTTCTTGCAAAGATAGGATGATTTTTGCTTCTTTAATTTCAAGTTTGCAGGTTTTTCTTAGGAAAAGATAAGATGTGTAGTGATTTTCGTAATTCTGCATATGGAAGCGTGTGTGTATGTGTGTGTGTGTGTCTTTGTATGTCAGTCTATGTGTGTCTATGCATGTGTTTGTGTATGTATGAGTGTGTGTTTGTGTATGTGTGAGTGTGTGTGTGTGTGTGTGTGTGTGTGTGTGTGTGTGTGTGTGTGTGTGTGTGTGTGTGTGTGTGTGTGTGTGTGTGTCTTTGTATGTGAGTCTATGTGTGTCTATGCGTGTGTGTGTGTGTGTGTGTGTGTGTGTGTGTGTGTGTGTGTGTGTGTGTGTGTGTGTGTGTGTGTGTGTGTGTTGGGGGGGCTAAGTTTTGAGGGGTATGATAAAGTTTCCATTTTTCTGTCTGTCCCACAATAGGTTTCTGTGGCATGGGATTTAAACCATTGGCGGTTTTGATATTTTTTACATTTTGTGGGGTACTGGAAAAAGTTTCAGGTCATCTCAGGTAATTTGTTACATACTTGCGAGACTACTGCGGAGTTAGCTGACTGATGGATGAAGGATACTACTGAGATTTTGACAATAAGTCATTCTCTTTAGTTTCTTAAATGGATCTGGCTTTAGTTTTACAAAGGGGATGCAAGTGGGCTTTCCATGAGAAAACTGCTTGAATAGATAGGTGACACAGTCTCACCTGTATTGGGTGATGTGACTGAAATGTTCAGTGGTTTTTTTTTGGTGATAAGCTTATTAGCAATGTACGAATCTCCACAATTTAACATACACGTCACCACCAAATGTACACACATTACAGGTGAGACTGTGTTTCCCATTAAGTAGACTTTCTCCACACATCCATGGTGAAAAAGACAGCGCAGTGGTGCAGCGATAGCATTGTCACCTCACAGTAAGAGGTTCTCTGGTTCGATTCTTGGCTGGAGTGCTTCCTGTGTGGAGTCTGCATGTCCTTTTTGCATTTGTGTGGGTTTCCTCTGGGTGCTCCGGTTTCCTCCCACGTCACAAAGAGATGCGTCTAAAGTGTTTCTCCCCGGGCCTCCACTGAAAATTGGCTTCATTCCAAGTTGGACTTTCCTGGTTAACAAATGCTAAATAAATAGATAAATAAAATGTGTGATCACTTGTGGGTAGATTTGTCTTCTGGATGGGGGAAGGGAAGTGCTTGGTGAGCAGAGGATACTGCTGTTTGCTGTTACAGGGGTACTACCAGTAATACAGATAGTGTCTTGCTGGTGATGGCCTGCATCTGTCTTACTTGTGCTTCAGGCTTCTGGCAAAGGCCCTTACCTCCCCCATAGTGCCTTTTTTAGGAAAAGTTATGAGGTTGATATTAACAACATATAAATTTCAACAAAATGCAAATTAAAGGTTATGCTGCTAAACACTAGGAGACTAAACATGAAACTGCACTTATTGCAAGCATTCTTAACCCTGGAAGATTCTGACATTTGTGCAGCCACAGAAACCTGGTTCAAAGCTGTGGAGAGCACCCCAGCCTCACCTGGTTACTCATCATGTCATACATACAGACCCCAAACTGTGGGCAGCAAAGCCAAAGGAGGTGGAGTTTCAATATATATTAAAGACGCACACACCTCCAGGCTGGTCAGACAGTATGATGCACAGGAGACACTCCAGGTGCGGTTAACTGTTGACAAGACCCCTATTTAAATCATAGCTAGCTACAGGTCCCCAAATTTGACTCAAGCTGTCCACTCCACTTATCTGGACCTCTTAGAATCTATCAAGATTCAACCCTTTACCCTGATCCTGGGCTACTTTAACTATCCAACCATAGATTGGAAACACGACTCATGCCAGAGCTCAAATACCCAGAGATTCCTCGATGTTATCAATGCAAATGCCTTGGAACAGCTAGTTGATACCCCCACAAGAGGTGATAATATCCTGGATTTGGTATTAACCAACTTGAGTAACCACTGCAGCACCCCTACAGTGTCATCCTCCCTGGTAGGATCCGATTATAAGTGGTCACTTTCAAAGTCACCATCTCCCCTAACTCCCCTCTAGCTAAGGTCAAACAAAAAAACTTCTCCAAAGCTGATTACAACCTCATGAGGGATGGTATAAACAGCTTCACAGCCCTCTCCCCTCTGTAGGAACTGGCACTAATGTCCAAATCTACACCAAAGTACTATATGAGCATTTATATGGATACATGGAATCAGGAATACCTGACAGGTCAAAATCATCCTCTGTAAGGAAGTGTAAACCTGTCTGTGTACATCTGCAATAAATAAACTATATAAAAAAAGGAAAAAATTGCGGTCCAGGACCAAGAAGGAGCAGGTGCCCAATTAGGAGCAATCTCTTCTTAGCCTGACTAAGCAAATAAGAGCACTAGTGAAATCCTCTAAAGCCAGCTTCGAGCCCAAATTGGCCACATCTGCTAGAGACAATCATAAGATCGTCTTCACATATGTCTGCAATCTCAAGGGAAGCACCCAGATCTGCTCAGAACTGGTGGTCAAGGATACCACATACACAAATACTGTAGAAATATCCAACCTACTGACTGACAGATTCAGTGAAAACGTCATTCCTCTGCCCCCCCCCATCAGTAAATCAGGATGTCCCCAGTAACTGCCCCCCCACCCCTTATCTCTATGGAACAGGTCATCATTGCCCTCTCAAAGGCAAAAAATACAGCCTCCATGGGACCCAATAACATCCCAGGCTGCTTCCTACATGAATTCAAGCATGAACTTGCAGCACCATTAGGCCACCCTATTCAACCAAAGCCTGAGTACCAGCTTTGTCCCAGCCGAGTGGAGGACAGCCACTGTCATCCCTTTACACAAAGGTGGAACATCCACTGATCCAGGAAATTATAGACCCATCAACCTAACTAGCCTGATTTGCAAGGCCATGGAACAGATTATCATGGACCTAATTAACAGAGACATTGGCAACCTCCAAACAGTTGACCCCACACAGTTTGGCTTTGTCAAGGGGAGGTAATGTCTGTTAAATCTGGTCAACTTCTTTGAGATAGTCACCAAAGCCATGGACAAGGGGAAGATGGTGCACACCACCTACCTTGACCTGGCCAATGCCTTCGACACTATTCCTCACTCAGGAATAATAGATAAACTCTCTTAACTAGGCATCAATCTATATGCTACCAGATGGGTAGCAAGCTGGCTCACTGATAGAACCCACCTAATCAAAATAGGGGAAGCCACTTCTAGCAGTAGACCTGTAACAAGAGGCATACTCCAGGGATCAGTCTTGGGGCCTCTGTTATTCGGGATATACTTCTCTGAGGTGCAGGCCATAACCAGTGGTCGATGGCTGACCAGGTTTGCAATTCCCCAAGTGATGTGAACGTCCTTCAAGAGGGTCTCACCCAAACAAATGACTGGTGCCAGAAACATGTCCTCAAGGTGAATGCCAAAAAATATGTCATCATCCCCTTTGGGGAGAGTGATGTCCCCACATATTATCACATTAATAACAACACCCAAAGCATGCAAACAGTCATGAGGGATTTGGGCACCCAGGTTGATAGCAACCTGACTTTTAACCACCATGTTGCTACCGTTGTACGGAAAGCTCTCTACATGGCCCACCTTGTAAGTAAGGGCATCTCAAGGAGGTCATAACATCCCTGTATTCTTCCCTTATAAGGTCAATTATTGAGTACAATGCTCCCTTCGGCATGTACATCGCAAAGCAGATAGAGAGGCCACAGAGGTTCCTCATCAGGAGAATCCAGGGCCTCAAACATCTACCCCACACAGATAGGCTAAAAGCCTTGTGCCTCTGCTCAGTTTCATATAGACTCCTTAGAGGTGATCTCTGTCTAGCATACAAAGCAATCTCAGACCCCACCTTGATGAGACTGCTGCATATCCGCAAGTCAAGCTCCACTTGAGTAACCCACATGCATGACCTCAACCTGATCTGTGACATCAATAGGACTTGTTGGTGGAACGGATTTCTGTCCCAGAGACTCCCCTATCTGTGGAATAAACTCCCCCTCCACATCAAGCAGAGCACCTCATTATCCCTCTTCAAGCACAACCTGGATAACTAGATGGGAAGCAGAAAATACACCCCTGGATTCCACCTGTGTTCCTGCTGGAGAGGGGCTTTGCATGCTGACTTGTCTAAACATGGGCTAAACTCTTGGCTAGGCTTATAAGGGCCTCAGGGCCAATAGCCTAGTAACCTCCATTGATCCTATGATCCTATATGTGAGTGGGTCTCTGATTGTGGAAGGGGGGTGGCTAAATATGGTGGACATGGTGAAAGAGAGAAAGCTGGATGGTATATGGTTGTTATTGAGAAGCATGTTTTGCAAGAGTATAAAGGAGTTGACGAGGAGGTTGGGTGGGTAGGAAAGGGGGTAGTATGCATATGTGAAGCATCACCACGTGTAGTGAGGCAGAAGACAGTGGAGGTTTTCCCATGCTCAGACTTCAGTTCAGAAAACAATGAAGCAGATGGCAGAGTAATGTGTGTTGGTGTCCGGAGATAGGCAAGCATGCACAAAGTGAGCCGTCCTGTATTGTCTTCACTTAAGTAGGCACACAATAATGATCAGGCTGCATCTTAACCAGTCCCTGTACAGCAAGCAAAGTCCAAGTCTGTAAAAGAAAGAGAAATGCAGTTGCTCATCCATCTACTTTGCTATGATTAATATAACATGCTTTATCCAGTATATAGTGGAAAAAAATATGGTCTTTTTGGGGGATTTAATGAGAGACTGAATGTAATATTTAACTACATGGGGTGCATGTCCTTTTGCATAGTTCCACTTAGAACTGGTGAGCTGATAGGGGCATATTTATTTATTTATTTTACACTTGTTTACCGGGATAGACCAACTGAGTTAATAGCCCATTTTCAGAGGAGGACCGGGGAGAAAAGCTACATACAAAAAATACAACAGTACAGTACAAATTAGGGCAACATTGTGAGACAGATAAGACAGAATATAAGCACACATTTGCTGACATAAACTAAAATTATTAAAACCTAAAGATAAGGCAGGAGCTGTTTAAAAAGTTTAAACATGCTTGTATGATACTATAAGCAACAGAGTATTGCCACCCTGTTGCCCAGCACAGAAGAAGTGAGGTGTAGAAAACAGAAGTGTAGAACTTGTTTAGCTACACTGAGCATGTGCAAAGCAACACCTAGAAAAAGCAAGATTAACTCAAAAAGCATCTAACAGTGACATTATACATTTGGGGGAATCTTCAGCAATCCACTCATTAATTCATCGTGAAATGTAACCTGTTCTGGTCTTTCACATGCAGCAGTCTACATATGTGGAAAC